>NW_025334670.1:0-58937 GCF_014858855.1 Bufo gargarizans
GTTTAATCAATACTAAAGACGGCCCTGCAGCCCCCTGTGATCTAACCCCCCTTTCCCCCCTCATCCAGTGGGACCTTCGCCTTCAGAAGTCACCTCATTAGCAGAGTCCTGTGTGTAATGTCTTCTCAGTATAACTCCAGCTCAGAGGTCTGTTAGGGAACATTAGTGATCAAACAGCATCATGAAGAACAAGGAACCCACCAGACAGGTCAGGGAGAAAGTTGCGCAGAAGTGTAAAGCAGGGTTAGGTTATAAAATATCCCAAGCTCTGAACATCTCGCGGAGCACTGTCCAATCCATCATCCAAAACTGGACAGAGTATGACACAACTGCAAGCCTACAAGACATGGCCATCCACCTAAACTGACCGCCCAGGAGAGGAGCGCGGTAATTAGAGAAGCAGCCAAGAGGCCCATGGTGACGGTGGAGGCGCTGCAGAGATCCCCAGCTCAGGTGGGAGAATCTGTCCACAGGACAACTATTAGCCGTGTCCTCCACAAATCTGGAAGAAGAAAGTCATAAGAAGTCCTGTCTGCAGCTAAAATCTCAGTAAAATACATTTATGTTTGTGGCTGTAACAGCAAAAATGTGGAAAAGTTCAAGGGGTGTGAATACTTTTTCAAGGCACTTTAAGCAGCACAGTGACTGTGTCTCCCACCGGACCTGCCAGGATCCCAATGCACCTGTACCGCAGCTCGGCCACAACGCTGCAGACCTAACGTTAGATACAGGTGGAGCAGATCTGGTGCAGCCCCGCCCCCTGCTGATGACATCACTGATATAATGACATGTGATCACACACCTTATACTACGGGAACATCTATTACTGCTGACAACCTGCCTGTATATCCTGTCTGAGAGGTAGTCACAGCCCCGCCCCCCGCTGATGACATCACTGATATAATGACATGTGATCACACACCTTATACTACGGGAACATCTATTACTGCTGACAACCTGCCTGTATATCCTGTCTGAGAGGTAGTCACAGCCCCGCCCCCTGCTGATGACATCACTGATATAATGACATGTGATCAGACATGAGGTCACACACCTTATACTACAGGAACATCTATCACTGCTGACAACCTGCCTGTATATCCTGTCTGAGAGGTAGTCACAGCCCCGCCCCCTGCTGATGACATCACTGATATAATGACATGTGATCAGACATGAGGTCCACACCTTATACTACAGGAACATCTATTACTGCTGACAACCTGCCTGTATATCCTGTCTGAGAGGTAGTCACAGCCCCGCCCCCTGCTGATGACATCACTGATATACTGACATGTGATCAGACATGAGGTCACACACCTTATACTACAGGAACATCTATCACTGCTGACAACCTGCCTGTATATCCTGTCTGAGAGGTAGTCACAGCCCCGCCCCCTGCTGATGACATCACTGATATAATGACATGTGATCAGACATGAGGTCACACACCTTATACTACAGGAACATCTATCACTGCTGACAACCTGCCTGTATATCCTGTCTGAGAGGTAGTCACAGCCCCGCCCCCTGCTGATGACATCACTGATATAATGACATGTGATCAGACATGAGGTCCACACCTTATACTACAGGAACATCTATTACTGCTGACAACCTGCCTGTATATCCTGTCTGAGAGGTAGTCACAGCCCCGCCCCCTGCTGATGACATCACTGACACAGCCCTGCCCCCTACTGATGACATAATGCAGCAGACGCTCTGGAGAATATAGAAAAGCTTTATTATACAGATGCGCTTTGTACAAGGAGTAGTTACAGTTCAGGCGTCTACATTCACGGCAGCAGATCCCCCCTCCCCCAGTCCATACATTGCGTGCAATAAGGGTAGAAGCATGGCGGCATCCTCTGCGGGTTATGGGTATCAGGCAGGGAATGCATGTGGACACAGGCACAGTCAGCAGTTCTGTACCAGGGGTGATATAACATCAGGACCAGGCCCCAGACCATTATAATGTACCTGGCAGTGCCCGGAGGTGTCTGCAGCCGGTGTGTGCCAGGGACCTGCAGAGATCAGAAACGACCGCTCGCCGCCATCACCCCATATGACGATTTACAGTAGACACCGCAACACATCCAGAGCTGCAGCCACAAACCTGCTGATGTGTCATGTCTTATACTCCAGTCACATCCAGAGCTGCAGCCACAAACCTGCTGACGCGTCATGTCTTATACTCCAGTCACATCCAGAGCTGCAGCCACAAACCTGCTGACGCGTCATGTCTTATACTCCAGTCACATCCAGAGCTGCAGCCACAAACCTGCTGACGCGTCATGTCTTATACTCCAGTCACATCCAGAGCTGCAGCCACAAACCTGCTGACGCGTCATGTCTTATACTCCAGTCACATCCAGAGCTGCAGCCACAAACCTGCTGACGCGTCATGTCTTATACTCCAGTCACATCCAGAGCTGCAGCCACAAACCTGCTGACACATCGTCTTACTGCTGTACATCAGTCACATTTCTAGCAGTTGTCAATCATCATCCTCCTGTTCTGCCGCACTGCATTGTGGGGGATGTAGTGTATTCCACCCCCAGAGCCTGGTGTACAGACAGCACAGCAGGGCGTGCCCTCTACTGCACCAGCAGGGAAGGAGTGAGAACTTGCAGCTCTGGATGTGACTGGAGTATAAGACATGATGTAACAGCAGAATTATGACTGCAGCTCTGGGTGTCACTGGAGTATAGGATACGACATTAAGAGAATTGTCGCTGCAGCTCTGGCTGTGACCGGAGCATAAGGCATGAGTTTATCGGTTCCGCTGCCCGCGTGATATGATCGGGTCTGATGTATCGGCCCATGACTGGTGAGCACAGATCCCGCTGATCCTTTCATGTAACATATGTGACATCATTGTGTGGGAGGGGCCACTGTCGTAACAATGTTTCCTGTATCAATGCACTGGATCACATGACCCCCCCCCCCCCGATGGATATAGTCCATGGTCTCTGTGCGGTCACCCACCGTCACCTGACTGCAGGGGGCGCTGTATCCCTCCCCCCACATTAATCACACGTCTACTTCCCGCAATCTACTGGCATCACTGATATACAGACATATCTGTGCAGCCCCTCCTCCACAGCGATGGCCGCCACCTCCTGTCCCCTGCAGACAGCGGGATGGGCGTCACCCAATGATACACCCTAAAGATACCGCGCCGCCATGAAGTGTCATTGTCCCTGGATCTGCACAAATTACAACAAAAATGCAACACAGAGTCGCAGCGTGAAATCACTGATGAGTGGAGCTGAACCCTCCTGCAACCTATCACTTTCTGTAACAGTGGAGCTGCGCCCTCCTGCAACTTCATTATCACAATCAGTAACATTGTAATTGTACCCTCCTGCAACTTTACTATCACTTTCTGTAATTGTACCCTCCTGCAACTTTACTATCACTTTCTGTAATTGTACCCTCCTGCAACTTTACTATCACTTTCTGTAATTGTACCCTCCTGCAACCTATCACTTTCTGTAACAGTGCAAATGCACCTTCCTGCAACTTTACCATCATTTCCTGTTTCAGCGTAGCCGCACCCTCCTGCAACTTTACTATTACTTTCTGTAACAGCGTAGCCGCACCCTCCTGCAACTTTACTATTACTTTCTGTAACAGCGTAGCCGCACCCTCCTGCAACTTTACTATTACTTTCTGTAACAGTGTAGCCGCACCCTCCTGCAACTTTACTATTACTTTCTGCAACAGAATCCTTAGGTTTTGCCTCCTGTGACAGGTCATGGCGCTGCTGCGGGGTAAGGCGACGCTCCCACAAACTCCAACCTCACTAAGGCCTCATGCACACGCCCGTTGTGTGGACGCATGGGCCCCATCCGTGAGGCAGCCACGACGCATCCAGACACATTCAACTTGAATGGGTCCATGATCCGTCCGCACCGTAAAACAAGGTAAGAGGCACGGACAGAGTGAATGGGTCCGCACCTGGCTACGCTGCCCCCCGACTGTGCTGTCCCCCACCATCCGGCTGCGCTGTCCCCCACTATCCAGCTGCGCTGTCCCCCACCATCCGGCTGCGCTGTCCCCTGCCACCCGGCTACGCTGACCCCACCCACCCGGCTGCAGTGTCCCCCGCCACCCGGGTGTTTTGTCCCCCGCCACCCGGGTGTTTTGTCTCCCGCCACCCGGGTGTTTTGTCTCCCGCCACCCAGCGGCGCTGCCCTGAGAATACTGCAGTGCTTGCAGTGATGTCCCTGAAGGTGGCCTGTTCGTGGAAATAAGCGTCTACCCAAGTACAGCTACTAACCCCACTACAGAAAGGGCCCCATCACAGAAAGGGGCCCCATCACAGAAAGTGACCCACCGCCATAAGGGGCCGCACTACAGAAAGGGCCCCCATCACAGACAGTGACCCACCGCCATAAGGGGCCCCACTACAGAAAGGGCCCCATCACAGAAAGTGACCCACCGCCATAAGGGGCCCCACTACAGAAAGGGCCCCCATCACAGAAAGTGACCCACCGCCATAAGGGGCCGCACTACAGAAAGGGCCCCCATCACAGAAAGTGACCCACCACCATAAGGGGCCGCACTACAGAAAGGGCCCCCCATCACAGACAGTGACCCACCGCCATAAGGGGCCGCACTACAGAAAGGGCCCCCATCACAGAAAGTGACCCACCGCCATAAGGGGCCGCACTACAGAAAGGGCCCCCATCACAGAAAGTGACCCACCGCCATAAGGGGCCGCACTACAGAAAGGGCCCCCATCACAGAAAGTGACCCACCGCCATAAGGGGCCGCACTACAGAAAGGGCCCCCATCACAGACAGTGACCCACCGCCATAAGGGGCCGCACTACAGAAAGGGCCCCCATCACAGAAAGTGACCCACCGCCATAAGGGGCCGCACTACAGAAAGGGCCCCCATCACAGAAAGTGACCCACCGCCATAAGGGGCCGCACTACAGAAAGGGCCCCCATCACAGAAAGTGACCCACCGCCATAAGGGGCCGCACTACAGAAAGGGCCCCCATCACAGACAGTGACCCACCGCCATAAGGGGCCGCACTACAGAAAGGGCCCCCATCACAGAAAGTGACCCACTGCCATAAGGGGCCGCACTACAGAAAGGGCCCCCATCACAGAAAGTGACCCACCGCCATAAGGGGCCGCACTACAGAAAGAATCCCACAACATATTGACCTTCAGCGCGTGTCAGGACATATTTGTAACTTTCATTATTTTCTAAAGGTCAAGGAGACGATAAAGGCCATTTTTGCTTTTTGCTACATATTAAAACATAACTTTTATTGTTGCTTGTAAACATAAACATCTTCTTTTCCGGCGCTGAGTTCCGTCCTCGGGGCTCAATACCGGAAAATAACGGATCAGTTTTATCCCCATGCATTCTGAATGGAGGGCGATCCGCTCAGGACGCATCAGGACGTCTTCAGTTCCGTCTTTTTGACTGATCAGGACGCAGATTATACAGCAGCGTGCTGCGGTTTTATCTCCGGCCCAAAAAAACGGAACACTAGCCTAAACCGGGTCCGGCATTTGCATACAGTTTGCCTGATCAGACAGAACTTCCTGCCGGAATCAAACAGCGCAAGTGTGAAAGTCCCTCAAATATAAGAACCTAACATTACCAGCGGGGTCACCTGGTTACAGTGTTGCCTTCACAGTGCGATGCAGCTGGTGCAGGGTACAGTGAGCGGCGTCCGTGCGGCGCTGTAGTCTCCCTCTGTCCCTGCGTCTCCTTCCGAGTATTTCCTTATAACCAGTCCACCTGCTGCCTAAGGCTTATTCACATGAACGTGTGCGCTCCGTGGCCGTATTGCAGACCGCATTTGCGGATCCGTAATACACGCCACCGTTCCATGTGCATTCTGCATTCACTTCAATGGGTCCGCAAATACCAGAGATGCGGAATTGTGCGGAACGGAAGCACGGAACGGAACTCTACGGAAACACTACGGACTGCTTCTGTGGGGTTTCTTCCCGTACTTCCGTTCTGCAAAAAGATAGAACATGTCCTATCTTTTTGCGGAACGGCTTGATCGCGGACCCATTAAAGTGAATGGGTCCGTGACCCGCCACGGCTGCACCACGGTGGGTGTTCGTGCATCGCGGCCCGCAGCACGGCCACGGGGCGCATACGTTCATGTACAAGAGGCCTAAAACTGCTTTAAGCACTGACCCCCGACATGTTTCGCGTCTTCAGGGAATTCGGGCAGTGTCACAAGTAACCAGGTGACACCGCCGATCGCGTCAGATTCGCTTATTTAGTCAGTGGATGTTTATGTTTACAAGCAACAATGAAAGTTATGGTTTATTATGTAGCAAAGAGCAAAAAAGGCCTTATGGTCTCCTTGAAAATAGTGAAACCACCACTGTAAGGGGCCCCACCACTGTAAGGGGCCCCACCACTGTAAGGGGCCCCACCACAGAAATGGACCCCACCACTGTAAGGGGCCCCACCACAGAAATGGACCCCACCACTGTAAGGGGCCCCACCACAGAAAAACACCCCATCAAAAAAAGGGACCCGACCATCGCACCACTAAAACCGACCTCACCAAAGAAAAAGACCCCATCACAGAAAAGGGCCCCACCACAGAACGCGACCCCACCATTGTAAGGGGCCCCACCACTATAACCGAACGCAGCACAGACAAATACGCAATCACAGAAAGGGACCCCACAACCATAACCAACCCCAGCAGAGACGTGATCCCCACCGCAGAAACCGACCACACCGCAGCTACTGACCCCCACCGCAGCTACTGACCCCCACTGCAGAAAGTGACCCCACCACCATAAAGGGCCCCCCCACTGTAACTGACCCCGTCACAGAAAGGGACCTGGGAACCCTGTCAGTATCACACGCTGTATTTTACAGGCTGCGTGGATCCAGGTTGCCTAGCAACCACTTGCCTTCCTGTCTGGTGACCACCACAGACTCGCCGTGGTGGTCACTGCCATTTCAGATCCCTCCTAAGGAGAGGACTGCGCAGGAGCCGATGAGGGGCTGCGTTCCGGGGACGAGGCTTGGACACACGCAGGAGGCACAGTTCCCCCATCCGCAGTGACCGGCACATGACCCCCCGAACCCCGAACCTGTGATGTCAGATACAGTATATCTCACAGACTCCTGTCCTTAAAGGGCCAGTGCAGCATTATTTAATACAAAGAATAATGAAAAGTTCTGCAACTGCAGCTGAGGAGCTTGTACTAACACAAGTCTGGAGCCTGGGCCGCATACAACGGTAACAAAACCTCAGCTGTGGGATTAGGACTGCAGACACATGTTTTCAGTCGCTGACAGCAAGCAGAGGTCTTAAAGGGAGAGGAGTTGAAATGTCTGTTAGAGAACTGCAGCGATGAGGCTTCATGGAGACGAGCTTCCTGTGGACAGGGGCCAGGCCTGCAGCATTTTGGGTAATCTGCAGGGCACAGGGGTAACATGGCGGCGCACCACAGCGCCGGGCGCTCAGCCACAGTCTCTGCGCTCACAAGATGTCTCAAAGACCCCAACATTCATGTCGTCCTAAAGAACTTGTCATGGTCGCTCCCGATGGCCGGTGACCTGTGGTCCAGCAGATTCCCAGCGTTAGGGGCCAACCTGGAGATTTCCTGCAAAACGATGAGCTTCCCAGGGGTGGCGGAGACGCGAGGTCAGGTGGGGGGTGTGTCTGTCTTATCTGAAACACAAGAGACAAGGAGGAGATGAGGAGGCCCTGGAGGTGGAGACCCGGGAGGACGGGGAGGTGGAGGCCATGGAGGGAGGGGAGGTGGAGACCCTGGAGGACGGGGAGGTGGAGACCCTGGAGGACGGGGAGGTGGAGACCCTGGAGGACGGGGAGGTGGAGAACCTAGAGGACGGGGAGGTGGAGAACCTGGAGGACGGGAGGTGGAGGACTGGGGAGGTGGGGGCCATGGAGGAAGGGGAGGTGGAGACCCTGGAGGACGGGGAGGTGGAGACCCTGGAGGACAGGAAGGTGGAGAACCTGGAGGACGGGGAGGTGGAGAACCTGGAGGACGGGGAGGTGGAGAACCTGGAGGACGGGAGGTGGAAGACTGGGGAGGTGGGGGCCATGGAGGAAGGGGAGGTGGAGACCCTGGAGGACGGGGAGGTGGAGACCCTGGAGGACAGGAAGGTGGAGAACCTGGAGGACGGGGAGGTGGAGAACCTGGAGGACGGGAGGTGGAGGACTGGGGAGGTGGGGGCCATGGAGGAAGGGGAGGTGGAGACCCTGGAGGACGGGGAGGTGGAGACCCTGGAGGACAGAAAGGTGGAGAACCTGGAGGACGGGGAGGTGGAGAACCTGGAGGACGGGGAGGTGGAGAACCTGGAGGACGGGAGGTGGAGGACTGGGGAGGTGGGGGCCATGGAGGAAGGGGAGGTGGAGACCCTGGAGGACGGGGAGGTGGAGACCCTGGAGGACAGGAAGGTGGAGAACCTGGAGGACGGGGAGGTGGAGAACCTGGAGGACGGGGAGGTGGAGAACCTGGAGGACGGGAGGTGGAGGACTGGGGAGGTGGGGGCCATGGAAGGAGGGGAGATGGAGGCCCTGGCGGACCGGGGAGGTGGAGGCCCTGGAAGACTGAGGAGGTGGAAGCCATGCTGGACTGGAAGGTGGAGATGTAGTGCCCTGGAGCAGGGGTTACTTTGAAGTCTGGCCATTTGTGGACATTTGTCTATTTCCTCTATGAAAAGTTATAAACATCTTACTTTATTTCACTTGAAAGGGTTAACTCTAATGTAAGTCTATGAGAGACTTAAAGTGTAACATTGTATCTGTTTGTGCTGAGTTTCTCCCCTCCACCCCTCCCACTAGAAGGTTCCAGTCTAGCTACAGATGGTATATAAGGAGAGCAGTCAGAGCCCCTAGTGTGCTGCTGTTAGGGACCAGTGCTTGGAGGGAAGACTCTGCCAGACTGCATGAGTGACCAGAAGAAGACACTGAGATGGGGACACTGAGCCACAGACCCTGGGTCACCAGCCCTGTGACCAAGGAGCCACCCGGACTACTGAGCTACAGACTGTGGGCCCTTAAACAGGATGCCAGCCTTCTGAGAGAGAGAGAGAGAGAGAGAGATGGACAGCTAGCTCAGGCCTTTCCTCAGCATCAAACCCTTCTTCTGCCAGAGAGGAGACTGGAGAAGCCGGCCATGTGCCTCGTCTCAGGGAGGAGACTGCAGAAGACAGCCCTATGCCTCGTCTCAGGGAGGAGACTGGAGAAGACAGCCCTATGCCTCGCCTGTATTGTTTTGAACCTGAAGTCTTCCAGGAAAGAAGCACCCTGGTTACTGCAGACCCTGAGTCTCTGGACTTATCTCCCATTGGGGTGCACCACACCTTACCATCCCTTCTGGAGAGAAGCAACACATGGTGACACCTCAACGGTGTCCAGGGGACCCAGCGCAGCATTGGGGCCATCCCAAACCTGGCCACTGTAGAGGACTGGAAGGTGGATGCTATGGAGGGAGGGGAGGTTAAAGAATGGGAGGTGAAGAACCACGGAGATGAAGACCCTGGAGGAGGAGAAGGTGGAGACCCAGGAGGATGGGGAGAGAGGGGCCCTGGAGGGAAGGGGGGGGGGGGTGGAGGACCAGCGAGGTGGAGACCATGATGGACCGGGGAGGCAGAAGACTGGGAAGGTAGAAGCCATGGAGGACTGAAAGTTGGAAGCCACGGAGGACCTGGGAGGTGGAGGCCCTAGAGGTCAGGAGGTGTAAGCTCTGGAGGACAGGGTGGGTAGAGGCTATAGAGGACTGGGGAGGTGGAGGCCATGGAGGAACAGCGAGGTTGAGGAGGGGTCGAGGACCAGGAAGATGGAGGATTGGAGCGATGGAGGCCATGGAGCACCAGGGAGATGAAGGCTATGGAAAACCAGGAACGTGGAGGACCAGGGAGGTGGAGGCCCTCAGAGGTAGAATCCATGGAGGAGGAAGACCTGGGAAGACAGGTTAATACCCCAGAGAACTGGTGGATCAGTGTGTAGAAGATGGCAGCCAGGACGACCAAGGCCTTGGTCCCCAGCAGTACATGGAAGCACTACAGATCTAGATGAACATGGATGTTGTGATGTGATGTCCACTACTGACCAGTTGAGGTGGAGTTGGCACTGTCTTCTGCTGCTGAGAAGTTGAGGTCAATTCCATCTGTAATCACCGATGACCTGGACCTCTGACATCGATCCCCGGAGCGCGTTCTGCGGAGGACAATCTAATGGAGAAGTCACTGATGTTAGAGACCATAGGAATAAGAGGTTGTCATAGCCCCGCCCCCTGCTGATGATATCACTGGATGGGATTCTAGTTACTTCCTGGGGGTCCTCACCTTCCTGCTCTGGGGGCTGTTGGGGGCCGACGCACTGGTGTACAGGCTGAGGCTGGAGTTGGAGTGGCTCGGCGACAACGCTTTGGCTTTCGCCTGGCTCCCGCTGCGGCTGAGGGTGGATGAGAAGGATTCGGGGGTCAGATACTTCTCATTGATCTTCAGATTGGTTCGGCCTTTCACTGCAAAAACAGAACAATAATCAGACACTGTGAAGATCTGAGCAACCTGAGCCAAGGCGGCTCTGGGAAAGTGGTATTGTCAGCGCCCAGCGGGGACGGCCATTTATAAAGCATCATTAAATCTATGACTTCGATCCAGGCCGACTGTAGGCTGAAAGCCGCCATCATTCAGCACCCGTGTCAGCCAGCAGGGGGCGACACTGAGCACAGGAGAACGCTCCTCCCGGTTAGAGGGGGCATGTCAGCTGCCCTGACACATGATGGGACAGATGGACTGTGACAAGAGCGGGCAGAGCGCCCCCCGCACCCGGGGAGTCAGACGTACCTCTACAAGGGTCATTCTTCACCAGGAATTCATCCAGAGCGATCCAGCCACCTCCGACCCGCACCATGAGGGAACTCCGCAGGATCCGGACCATGCGCAGCTGCTGAGACTCCCCAAACTGAGAGAGACACAAACTGACAATCTGACACAGCGACAAGGGGCAACATGGGCACCAGAGGGTACTACAGCCGGAGGGGGTACAGACACAAGGAAGGTCCTACAACGGGGGTACGAACCCTGGGAAATCCCTAAAGCTAGGGTACACCAACACAAGAGCAGGATTATGTCTCGGCTGCTAGTAGGGCAGCCATATATGCAAGATCCTTACAGCAGGGAGTCCCGGCTTCATATATGGGGACGAGGCTACGGATGCAGGAGGCTACAGACAGAGGAGGCTACAGACGCAGGAGGCTACAGAAGGAGGAGGCTACAGACCGAGAAG
Source organism: Bufo gargarizans (assembly GCF_014858855.1). Taxonomy (NCBI): domain Eukaryota; kingdom Metazoa; phylum Chordata; class Amphibia; order Anura; family Bufonidae; genus Bufo; species Bufo gargarizans. The sequence goes on from NW_025334670.1 coordinate 11,270, forward strand.
GCTACAGAAGGAGGAGGCTACAGACGGAGGAGGCTACAGACGCAGAAGGCTACAGAAGGAGGAGGCTACAGACGGAGGAGGCTACAGACGGAGGAGGCTACAGAAGGAGGAGGCTACAGACCGAGAAGGCTACAGAAGGAGGAGGCTACAGACCGAGAAGGCTACAGAAGGAGGAGGCTACAGACGGAGGAGGCTACAGACGCAGGAGGCTACAGACGCAGGAGGCTACAGACGCAGGAGGCTACAGACGCAGGAGGCTACAGACGCAGGAGGCTACAGACAGAGGGGGCTACAGAAGGAGGAGGCTACAGAAGGAGGAGGCTACAGACTGAGAAGGCTACAGAAGGAGGAGGCTACAGACAGAGGAGGCTACAGACGCAGGAGGCTACAGACGCAGGAGGCTACAGAAGGAGGAGGCTACAGACCGAGAAGGCTACAGAAGGAGGAGGCTACAGACGGAGGAGGCTACAGACGCAGAAGGCTACAGACGCAGAAGGCTACAGACAGAGGAGGCTACAGACGCAGAAGGCTACAGACAGAGGAGGCTACAGAAGGAGGAGGCTACAGAAGGAGGAGGCTACAGACCGAGGAGGCTACAGATGCAGAAGGCTACAGACCGAGGAGGCTACAGACCGAGGAGGCTACAGAAGGAGGAGGCTACAGACGGAGGAGGCTACAGATGCAGAAGGCTACAGACAGAGGAGGCTACAGACAGAGGAGGCTACAGAAGGAAGAGGCTACAGAAGAAAGAGGCTACAGAAGGAGGAGGCTACAGATGCAAGAGGCTACAGAAGGAGGAGGCTACAGAAGGAGGCTGCTACAGACACTGGAGGCTACAGACACTGGAGGCTACAGACACTGGAGGCTACAGACACTGGAGGCTACAGACGCAGGAGGCTACAGACGCAGGAGGCTACAGACACTGGAGGCTAGAGACGCAGGAGGCTACAGACGCAGGAGGCTACAGACATTGGAGGCTACGGCTTATATAAGCAGATCCGTGGCTGGTCAGACACATAAGAAGGTGCTGGTCCCTACCACAGGGAGCTTCAGTCAGAGATCCCTACGGATGGGGGGCCTAGTGGGGGAGATACGGGGCTACACCGAGGGGAACCCACAAACCAATATGGCTGCAGACAAGGGCCCACCGCGCACAGGGGAGCACTGAGACACTGCCGACCACAAGAGCAAATACATGACATGCTAGATACAGGAGCTGTGTAATGGGGGGATATGGGGTGTCACGGGTGTGGGGTGACATGCCGGAAGCGACATGCACGGAGGCGCCTCTCTACTGACAAGGTGGGAACAGAAGCTCGGGGGAAAAGAAGAAAGGTCTGCAGGGGGAGAAGCAGAGAAACCAGAATGAAAATCATACAGAAGATCTGTCAGAGAGGAGGATGAGGGGGGCATGGAGGACGTCTGCAGATCAGGGTCAGGAGGGGCCCACTAAAGGCAATGCTATAATGTCTGGGGTGAGTAAAGAGTCAGGAGCCAGGAGAATGCAGGCTGCATAACGGGCACATGTCGGGTGCATTAGGCTTTACATATTGGGGTTCCTGACCTTGGACTCTGTATTCTGGGGCAGTCAGTCAGGTTGGGCCGTTGGGTGAAGATGAGCGGGATCTGGATGAATTATGGTCACAACTAGAAGGATTCTGGACTCACCCGGTATCGGTTGGCGCTGATCTGCTCCACTTGGAACCGCTTTGCACAGTTACATTGAGCCACCTGCCTATTGACCTAGAGAAGGAGGAGATCAGCGTCACAAGCAGAGTCAGGGGCCGATCAGCGGCCAGACACTGAGCTTCGGGTCTCACCTCATCTTGTATTTGGTCGGCGTCAGCGTTTCTCCTCAGGGGGTCTCGGCTCGGGTGCAGGGCGCTGACAAACTCATAGTAGTCGATGAAGCCATCTCCATTAATGTCAAAGATGTTAGCGACAGCCGTCATCTCCAGAGAGTTTGTGGGGAACCCTGCGAGGAGACGGACGCAACGGTTGTGGTGGATTTTATCATCACTGATGTTATGAGATCATTGGTGTGAGCACTGAGATAATAAGTCAGAGCCCTGAGATAATAAGTGAGAGCCCTGAGATAATAAGTGAGAGCCCTGAGATAATAAGTCAGAGCCCTGAGATATTAAGTCAGAGCCCTGAGATAATAAGTCAGAGCCCTGAGATAATAAGTCAGAGCCCTGAGATAATAAGTCAGATCACTGAGATAATAAGTCAGAACCCTGAGATAATAAGTCAGAGTCCTGAGATAATAAGTCAGAGCCCTGAGATAATACGTCAGAGCCCTGAGATAATAGGTCAGATCACTGAGATAATAGGTCAGATCACTGAGATAATAAGTCAGAGCCCTGAGATAATAAGTCAGAGCCCTGAGATAATAAGTCAGAGCCCTGAGATAATAAGTCAGAGCCCTGAGATAATAAGTCAGAGCCCTGAGATAATCAGTCAGATCACTGAGATAATAAGTCAGAGCCCTGAGATAATAAGTCAGTGCCCTGAGATAATCAGTCAGAGCCCTGAGATAATCAGTCAGAGCCCTGAGATAATCAGTCAGAGCCCTGAGATATTAAGTCAGAGCCTTGAGATAATCAGTCAGAGCCCTGAGATAATCAGTCAGAGCCCTGAGATATTAAGTCAGAGCCCTGAGATAATAAGTCAGAGCCCTGAGATAATAAGTCAGAGCCCTGAGATAATAAGTCAGATCACTGAGATAATAAGTCAGATCACTGAGATAATAAGTCAGAGCCCTGAGATAATAAGTCAGAGCCCTGAGATTATACGTCAGAGCCCTGAGATTATACGTCAGAGCCCTGAGATTATACGTCAGAGCCCTGAGATAATAAGTAAGAGCCCTGAGATAATAAGTCATTGCACTGAGATAATATATCAGTACTCTGAGAGAGTATGTGCTTATGTAAAAAGCTCTCTGAAATAAATGAGATAATAAGTCAGCGCTCTAAGATATTGTTAGGGATCTCGGATAAGTGAGTGCTCTGAGATAATGTCAGGGATCTGAGATAATAAGTGAGTGCTCTGCGATAATAAGTAAGAGCCCTGAGATAATAAGTGAGTGCTCTGGGATATGTCAGGGATCTGGGATAATAAGTGAGTGCTCTGGGATAATAAGTAAGAGCCCTGAGATAATAAGTGAGTGCTCTGGGATAATGTCAGGGATCTGGGATAATAAGTAAGAGCCCTGAGATAATAAGTGAGTGCTCTGGGATATGTCAGGGATCTGGGATAATATGAGAAGGAGCTGTGATAATAAGTGAGTGCTCTGTGTGGCAATGTGAACATTGAGGTGTTGTTTGCACCAGGAGCGTGTCACCAAGGGGCCCGGCCTTGGTGGAGTAAAAGCCCTAGTCCAGGTGTCCACTCAAGTAGTTGGGGACCCAGTGACAGTGCGCCGGCGGCAGGGGCTACCTGCTGGGACGGTGAGTGATAAATCACTGAGGCGAGGAACTGTCTCGGAAGTGGGCGACATTGCAGAAAACGCAGGGTCTGAACAGGCGGGTAAGCCTGTGGCGGTTGCTCCCTTGCAGGACTTTGCGGGGGAGAAGGTTGTTGTGTTGCCCAAAATGCCCGTGACCAAGGCTAGGATGGGGTGGCGAAAATGAGAGAGCCTATGATGGCCCGGGTAAGAGGTAGCACAGTATGGGAACCTGAGATGAATAAGGTGATATATGCTGGACAGACATGCGGGTAATGAGGACCGTCAGGTGGTCCTCACTGAGTGTGAGGCTATAGTGACAGCTGGGACTGAGGGACTTGGTCACGTAACTCCCGCAGAACTGGTACCTAGCCCATTAAATGAAGTGACCATTAGAAACAGTGGAGCTGATAAGGTGCAAAGTGATGGTACCATGTTTGCTGAAATGCATAATGGGAATGTGAAGTCATGTGAAGTATGTGATAATAATGACCGGCCTTTTGCTGTGCAGGCTGTGTTTGGGGCAGAAGCTCCCCCTGTCGGTTAACATGTGTCTGATGTAAAAGTGTTGATGAATGTTGAAGGACCACCGCTAGGAGACCCCATTGTAGACAATGTGGCGGGGCTAGAGTGTGTACCACATGTACCACAAGTGGGTATGCAGTCTCCACGGGGTTCTATGGTTACTGAGGAAATGTCCAATGTGGGGATTAGCTCGTGTGTGCCCCTAGAGGTCAGGGATGATAATGACAAGAGTGGGACACGTGAGATATGTAATGTGGCTGATAGCAGCTCAGAGAGTGAGGCGGCCATGTCAGTTTCTGGAGAAGGTGGTTACTAGTAGCGACCAGATGACAGTTATACCGGACGTGACGAGAGCTGAGTGGGGAGACGGCAGCCTATTGTCTGAGACCCATACCCAGGCAGGGGTAGATGACCTGACAGGTCATCACAGCTACAAACTTGAAGATGTTTTCCCTCGCTTCGCACAGTCCCTAGATACACTAGAGATGGGGCGAGCGGTTCTCGCAGAGCAACTGCAGGAATCTCCAGAGGAGTCACAGGAAGAGACTCGGAAAGAGATGAATGAACTGAAGGATCTAGAGTCACAAATTGAAGCGGAAACTCTCCAACTTCAAGAGGAGCTTCTGAGCGATCCAGACGTCATGCAGAGCAGGAAAGGGATGAGCTGGCGGATGAGGTCTTAAACAGCGCCTCAGAAAAATCTGCTCTCTTGGAGGAGAAAAGACATTTGGAAGCCAGGATGGCTCAACTTGATCAAGAGTTTGACCAGCTCCTGGTTGAAGAGAAATACATATCGGCTCGATATGCCGAAGTCCGTGACCGAAGTCCTCTCCTTGGCCAGAGCCCTTGGAAAAGTGCTTGAGGAGCGAGATAAGTTTAAGAGGCTGAACAGGCAACTCAGAGCAGAGATGGAAAATCTCATGAGCTCAAAAGATGGTCGGGAAGAACATCTATGAGTTGGAGAAATCTAAGCGTGATCTCGAGAAACAGGTGGAAAATGAGAAACCTGAAGAGGAGAGTCCTCTGAAAGACGTCAAGAAGTCTAAGCCACAGCCTGTTAAGAATGGGACTGGAGATGGTGGCGCCGTGGTGCCGACCGAGGCAGAGAAGAAGATGAAAGATGTATCTGGTGAACCAGTTGATGGGGCTGATGTGGATGCAGAAGACAAGAGATTTATGGCAGTGTGTGGCCAGGACCTGGTCATGAAAGACCTTTCCTCTGCTGTCAATGCCCTCCAGAAAGCCAGCAGTCTTCTGGGGAAGAAATACGGGGAGACGGATGACCAGTATGAGGATCCTGTCTACTACGATGGACTAGCTCTACTGAATGTTGCCCGAAAGGAGAGCAATATCCTGGGTGAGCCTATGGAGAAAATGGTGTCCACAGGACCTCCAACCTTGATGAGAGAGGAGGAGGGGTTCAGATTGGAAGTATATGATGCCGTGTCTGAGAAGGATGAGAACGCTAATAAAGTGAATGAAGACTCCAAAGGAGACTCAAAGGCTGAAGAAGCTAAGGCCGATGAGTTGGAGTGGGAGAAATCCTCAGATGTTCCAAAGACCAAGGATACGGCTGAAGAGGGGTCTGACAAAGTGGGGAGAGCCACCGAAGAAGCAGAAGACTCTAAAACTGAATCCAAACCTGAGGTAACCCCTGTGGGGACTAGAGAAAAAAGAGAAGTGCTATCTGGTGATAGAATAAAGAAACAAAGTGAGTGGGAACACCAGGTGACATTAGAGCGGCTGAAGGGTGGTTTAAAACTGACCAGCCGGATCTCCAATAAAAGGAGGAGGCGGGAGCTCCCCGTGGAAAACGCGGCTGTAAAGGTTGCGGAAGTTAAAGGTTGTGGGCCTAAGAAGAAATCTAGAAAAGAAGCAAGCCAGAAAGCGAAGTTCTCCAGCGAAGAGGAGACGGAGGAGGCCCTTAGACACTGTAGTCTAGGTAGAAAGGCAGTGTTTATGACAAACCAAGCTCTGATAGCCTGGGTCTGGCAAAATAAAGGGAAGCCTGTGACGCTGGCCATCTCTTCCAGGGGGAATGTTGAGCGGGAAGATGGCAGTATAATGCTGATGCCCTATCACGAGTGTCCGGTTGGTACATGTGTTCACCCCCACAGGTTTGAACAGATGGGGGGGGGGGGGTATGTGGCAATGTGAACATTGAGGTGTTTGTCACCAAGGGGCCCGGCCTTGGTGGAGTAAAAGCCCTAGTCCAGGTGTCCACTCAAGTAGTTAGGGGACACCATATAGATAGTGTAGCTGGTTCAGCTATTTCAGGGCAGGCTTTTACTTTGAACAGGCAATGTGTTGGGTGGGTGCCTGTTCCCCATGCTCCAGTCCAGGACTTAGGGTATGTTCACCTCCAGGGCTTCCATTTAATCTGGTTTCTGGAATTGGGTGTGTCTCACTCTGGAGTGTCTTGTGAAGCAGAGGCCTGGTGAGGCTCTGTGTGAGTGGTCTCAGCCGGGTGGGCTGAGGGGCCACGAGGCTAGGCAATAGCCTGAACTTTGGGGGACGCGGTGACGCCTGTGAAACAAGGATCACGAGGCCGGAGTTGGGAGGACTACTGGGCCACAATCCCCCAAAAGGTATTGAAGTGTCACAGCCTGGAGGTTGCTGGACTGAATGGCTGAGGAAAGCCATGTGTGAACAGGGCTCTCTAGGTGAGTCAGGGATACACTTGTGTTTAGTTAGAGCCTCGCCGGGCAAGGGATTGATATTTTGTGTGGATGTCACATGGGATAAGTTGAAGCTGCGACTTCAATACCTGTTTTGCTGAAACGTCCGGAATAAAACCCGAGTTTGGACATTCTACCCTTGTCCGGTGAAGTAATTTGTGATGGCGACCCCCTAAAAGTAAACGGTCCCTTACATCTGAGATAATAAGTGAGTGCTCTGAGATTAGTGCGTGAACTGAGATAATGTCAGGGATCTAGGATAATAAGGGAGTGCTCGGAGATAATAAGTGAGTGCTCTGAGATTATAAGGGAGTGCTCTGAGATTATAAGGGAGTGCTCTGAGATTATAAGGGAGTGCTCTGAGATAATAAGTGAGTGCTCTGAGATTAGTGCGTGAACTGAGATAATGTCAGGGATCTAGGATAATAAGGGAGTGCTCTGAGATAATAAGTGAGTGCTCTGACATAATAAGTGAGTGCTCTGAGATTAGTGCGTGAACTGAGATAATGGCAGGGATGTAGGATAATAAGGGAGTGCTCGGAGATAATAAGTGAGTGCTCGGAGATAATAAGTGAGTGCTCGGAGATAATAAGTGAGTGCTCTGAAATTAGTGCGTGAACTGAGATAATGTCAGGGATCTAGGATAATAAGGGAGTGCTCTGAGATTATAAGGGAGTGCTCTGAGATAATAAGGGAGTGCTCTGAGATTATAAGGGAGTGCTCTGAGATAATAAGGGAGTGCTCTGAGATTATAAGGGAGTGCTCTGAGATTATAAGGAAGTGCTCTGAGATTATAAGGGAGTGCTCGGAGATAATAGGGGAGGGCTCGGAGATAATAGGGGAGGGCTCGGAGATAATAAGTGAGTGCTCGGAGATAATAAGGGAGTGCTCGGAGATAATAAGTGAGTGCTCAGAGATAATAAGGGAGTGCTCGGAGATAATAAGGGAGTGCTCGGAGATAATGTCAGGGATCTAGGATAATAAGTTAGTGCTCTGAGATAATGTCATGGATCTAGGATAATAAGTGAGTGCTCTGAGATAATAAGGGAGTGCTCGGAGATAATAAGTGAGTGCTCAGAGATAATAAGGGAGTGCTCGGAGATAATAGGGGAGTGCTCAGAGATTATAAGTGAGTGCTCTGAGATAATAAGGGAGTGCTCGGAGATAATAAGTGAGTGCTCGGAGACAATAAGTGAGTGCTCGGAGATAATAAGTGAGTGCTCTGAGATAATAAGTGAGTGCTCGGAGATAATAAGTGAGTGCTCGGAGATAATAAGTGAGTGCTCGGAGATAATAAGTGAGTGCTCGGAGATAATAGGGGAGTGCTCGGAGATAATAGGGGAGTGCTCTGAGATAATAGGGGAGTGCTCTGAGATAATAAGTGAGTGCTCGGAGATAATAGGGGTGTGCTCAGAGATTATAAGTGAGTGCTCTGAGATAATAAGTGAGTGCTCTGAGATAATAAGGGAGTGCTCGGAGATAATGTCAGGGATCTAGGATAATAAGTGAGTGCTCTGAGATAATAAGTGAGTACTCTGAGATAATAAGTGAGTGCTCTGAGATAATAAGGGAGTGCTCGGAGATAATAAGGGAGTGCTCGGAGATAATGTCAGGGATCTAGGATAATAAGTGAGTGCTCTGAGATAATGTCAGGGATCTAGCATAATAAGGGAGTGCTCGGAGATAATAAGTGAGTGCTCTGAGATAATAAGTGAGTGCTCTGAGATAATAAGTGAGTGCTCTGAGATAATAAGGGAGTGCTCTGAGATAATAAGTGAGTGCTCTGAGATAATAAGGGAGTGCTCTGAGATAATAAGTGAGTGCTCGGAGATAATAAGTGAGTGCTCGGAGATAATAAGTGAGTGCTCTGAGATAATAAGTGAGTGCTCTGAGATAATAAGTGAGTGCTCTGAGATAATAAGGGAGTGCTCTGAGATAATAAGTGAGTGCTCTGAGATAATAAGGGAGTGCTCTGAGATAATAAGTGAGTGATCTGAGATAATAAGTGAGTGCTCTGAGATAATAAGGGAGTGCTCTGAGATAATGTCAGGGATCTAGGATAATAAAGGAGTGCTCGGAGATAATAAGTGAGTGCTCGGAGATAATAAGTGAGTGCTCGGAGATAATAAGGGAGTGCTCGGAGATAATGTCAGGGATCTAGGATAATAAGTGAGTGCTCTGAGATAATGTCAGGGATCTAGGATAATAAGTGAGTGCTCGGAGATAATGTCAGGGATCTAGGATAATAAGTGAGTGCTCTGAGATAATGTCAGGGATCTAGCATAATAAGGAAGTGCTCTGAGATAATAAGTGAGTGCTCTGAGATAATAAGTGAGTGCTCTGAGATAATAAGTGAGTGCTCTGAGATAATAAGTGAGTGCTCGGAGATAATAAGTGAGTGCTCGGAGATAATGTCAAAGCTGTAATGTAATCAGTGAGCCTCCAGTTATGAATCAGCGCTCAGAGGCGCTCATACAATACAGCCCAAGGCATGAAGCTGCCTCACTAGAAAACCCTGTGGCCCCTTTTCTTGTAGCCTGTGGCCCCCAGAGTCAGCGGGCCACTCACTAGAGGACAGGACACTTTCCATGAACTCCCGCTGACTGATCCTGCCGTCCTGATCCCGGTCTATTCCTCGGAAGACGTCCAGAATGCGGGATTTCATCTGCCCGATCCACTGCATGTATCGCTTCCGCCAGACGGCAAAGTCAAAATGTGCAAATTCCTGCAACTGTAAGAGAAAGGGTCACAATGAGCCGGACGTCCCCCGAGGATCCAGAGGCCGAGGTGTGAGGCGCGCACTGACCTCGTGCAGCCTCTGGGCCGCGCTCTGAAGGCGACACTGGCGGTCTAAGGCCAGGAACCACAGCTGCTGCCAGCGGTTCAGCAGCTGCACCATGTGCGGGCTCCGAGGTGCCAGGTCTTGAAGAGGAATTGAGGGGCCCGTCTGCGGAGATTTCACTGAGGTTTGTCTTTCTGAAACAGCAACAAGGAGCAATATAAGCTTATAATGTATAATATATGGATGCAGGGAGGGGACACTAACCACTAGACAGCAGGACTGGAGACACTAAATACTGGATACAGGAGGGGACACTAACCACTAGACACCAGGACTGGAGACACTAAATACTGGATACAGGAGGGGGCACTAACCACTAGACACCAGGACTGGAGACACTAAATACTGGATACAGGAGAGGACACTAACCACTAGACACCAGGACTGGAGACCCTAAATACTGGATACAGGAGGGGGCACTAACCACTAGACACCAGGACATGAGACCCTAAATACTGGATACAGGAGGGGGCACTAACCACTAGACACCAGGACTGGAGACACTAAATACTGGATACAGGAGGGGGCACTAACCACTAGACACCAGGACTGGAGACACTAAATACTGAATACAGGAGAGGACACTAACCACTAGACACCAGGACTGGAGACACTAAATACTGGATACACCAGAGGACACTAACCACTAGACACCAGGACTGGAGACACTAAATACTGGATGCAGGGAGGGGACACTAACCACTAGACACCAGGACATGAGACCCTAAATACTGGATACAGGAGGGGACACTAACCACTAGACACCAGGACTGGAGACACTAAATACTGGATACAGGAGGGGGCACTAACCACTAGACACCAGGACTGGAGACCCTAAATACTGGATACAGGAGAGGACACTAACCACTAGACACCAGGACTGGAGACACTAAATACTGGATACAGGAGGGGGCACTAACCACTAGACACCAGGACTGGAGACACTAAATACTGGATACAGGAGGGGACACTAACCACTAGACACCAGGACATGAGACCCTAAATACTGGATACAGGAGAGGACACTAACCACTAGACACCAGGACATGAGACCCTAAATACTGGATACAGGAGGGGACACTAACCACTAGACACCAGGACATGAGACCCTAAATACTGGATACAGGAGAGGACACTAACCACTAGACACCAGGACATGAGACCCTAAATACTGGATACAGGAGGGGGCACTAACCACTAGACACCAGGACTGGAGACACTAAATACTGGATACAGGAGAGGACACTAACCACTAGACACCAGGACTGGAGACCCTAAATACTGGATACAGGAGGGGGCACTAACCACTAGACACCAGGACATGAGACCCTAAATACTGGATACAGGAGAGGACACTAACCACTAGACACCAGGACATGAGACCCTAAATACTGGATACAGGAGGGGACACTAACCACTAGACACCAGGACATGAGACCCTAAATACTGGATACAGGAGAGGACACTAACCACTAGACACCAGGACATGAGACCCTAAATACTGGATACAGGAGAGGACACTAACCACTAGACACCAGGACTGGAGACCCTAAATACTGGATACAGGAGGGGGCACTAACCACTAGACACCAGGACATGAGACCCTAAATACTGGATACAGGAGAGGACACTAACCACTGGACACCAGGACTGGAGACCCTAAATACTGGATACAGGAGAGGACACTAACCACTAGACTCCAGGACTGGAGACACTAAATACTGGATACAGGAGGGGGCACTAACCACTAGACACCAGGACTGGAGACACTAAATACTGGATACAGGAGGGGACACTAACCACTAGACACCAGGACTGGAGACCCTAAATACTGGATACAGGAGAGGACACTAACCACTGGACACCAGGACTGGAGACACTAAATACTAGATACAGAAGAGGACACTAACCACTAGACACCAGGACTGGAGACACTAAATACTGGATACAGGGAGGGGACACTAACCACTAGACACCAGGACATGAGACCCTAAATACTGGATACAGGAGAGGACACTAACCACTGGACACCAGGACTGGAGACACTAAATACTGGATACAGGAGGGGGCACTAACCACTAGACACCAGGGACTGGAGACACTAAATACTAGATACAGGAGAGGACACTAACCACTAGACACCAGGACTGGAGACCCTAAATACTGGATACAGGAGGGGGCACTAACCACTAGACACCAGGGCATGAGACCCTAAATACTGGATACAGGAGAGGACACTAACCACTAGACACCAGGGACTGGAGACACTAAATACTGGATACAGGAGGGGGCACTAACCACTGGACACCAGGACTGGAGACACTAGATACAGGAGAGGACACTAACCACTGGACACCAGGACTGGAGACACCAAATACTAGATACAGGAGAGGACACTAACCACTAGACACCAGGACTGGAGACCCTAAATACTGGATACAGGAGGGGGCACTAACCACTAGACACCAGGGCATGAGACCCTAAATACTGGATACAGGAGAGGACACTAACCACTAGACACCAGGGACTGGAGACACTAAATACTAGATACAGGAGAGGACACTAACCACTGGACACCAGGACTGGAGACACCAAATACTAGATACAGGAGAGGACACTAACCACTGGACACCAGGGACTGGAGACACTAAATACTGGATACAGGAGGGGGCACTAACCACTAGACACCAGGGACTGGAGACACTAAATACTAGATACAGGAGGGGGCACTAACCACTAGACACCAGGACTGGAGACCCTAAATACTGGATACAGGAGGGGGCACTAACCACTAGACACCAGGGCATGAGACCCTAAATACTGGATACAGGAGGGGGCACTAACCACTAGACACCAGGGACTGGAGACACTAAATACTAGATACAGGAGGGGGCACTAACCACTAGACACCAGGGACTGGAGACACTAAATACTGGATACAGGAGGGGGCACTAACCACTGGACACCAGGACTGGAGACACTGGATACAGGAGGGGGCACTAACCACTGGACACCAGGACTGGAGACACTGTATACAGGAGAGGACACTAACCACTGGACACCAGGACTGGAGACACCAAATACTAGATACAGGAGAGGACACTAACCACTAGACACCAGGGACTGGAGACACTAAATACTAGATACAGGAGGGGGCACTAACCACTAGACACCAGGGACTGGAGACACTAAATACTGGATACAGGAGGGGGCACTAACCACTGGACACCAGGACTGGAGACACTGGATACAGGAGGGGGCACTAACCACTGGACACCAGGACTGGAGACACTGGATACAGGAGGGGGCACTAACCACTGGACACCAGGACTGGAGATACTGTATACAGGAGAGGACACTAACCACTGGACACCAGGACTGGAGACACTAAATACAGGAGGGGGCACTAACCACTAGACACCAGGACTGGAGACCCTAAATACTGGATACACCAGAGGACACTAGCCACTGGACACCAGGACTGGAGACACTGGATACAGGAGAGGACACTAACCACTGGACACCAGGACTGGAGGGCACTATTATAGACACTGGTGGTACATATGACATAGGGCTCTCACGTCAGACCCCCGGCAGATGGCAGCGCTGACACAGACCAGGGAGCAGGCGGCCGGCTGGGCTGGGGGGTCACTTACTTGCTGAGACCTTCCTGCAGGCTGTAGGTCTTGGTTCCGTGACTTTCCGCTTACAGTTCTTGGTCGCCTTCTCCACCTCGGGCTCCTTGCGGCTCAGCTCCTCCATAAACACCTGAAAGGGATGATGAGAATCAGTCAGAGACGATGCAGAGGCTGCAGCCGGGGGGAGATCAGCGGCACAGAGGGAGGAGGATAAGCAGCTGCCAGGAAGGATATGACACTGATCCGGGGGACGTATTAGGGAACCCTACTGTGTGCTGCGCTGTGACCTCCTCCAGAGCGGCCATGTCCTCCGGGAGGGGCTCTTGGTCCCGTAAGCTGAGAGCCTCCTCTGCGGCTGTGATCCAGTCCAGTAGTCGGGCGACCTCCTCCCGCTCGGTGGTCAGAGCCTGAATCTGAGCCTGGATGCGCTGCCCCTGCTGCTGAGCCCAGGACGTCACCTGCAGGCACAGGAACCCATAGTGACTAGAGGCCACGCACTTACGCCCCCCCCTGGTGGCACGCGGCGGTGGACTCACCTCCTGGTAGCGGGTATTGCTGATATTCAGCCAGGACTTGATGGTGATGATGGAGTCGGGGTGACAGGCGGCCAGGATCTCCTGCCCCAGGGACACAATGCACTCCAAGGCCATCTGCTGACACTGCAGGGTGTTCATCAGCTCCTGGACAGAAGGGCAGGGTTATACCATATACATATGGAGGCGCCCCCCCCACCACCAGGTGCACCTACCTGCTGCTGCGCCTGGCACTCCTGCAGCGCCTGCTCCTCCTCAGGGATCACCCCGTACTTCAGTGTCCGCTCAGACTCACTCAGACCCGCCAGGAAAGAATTTACCAAAGAGTGGAACTCCTCCGCCTGTGCGGGAGACACCCAAATATCAGGTGACAACCAGCCCTCTGAGAGGTTGTCACAGCCCCGACCCTTCCGGCCACTGACCTGCTGTAGAGAGGTCTCCAGTTTTGCCTGCTTGCTGACGGACAGCTGACACACGAGGTCCCAGCGGTGGCTCAGCTCCTCCATCTGTCTCTGCAGCCAGTGGGAGTCCGTCCCGACCCCTCCTCTGCTCAGGTCCCGAACAGAGTGTTTCAGGGTCTTCATGGAGCCCGCTCTTTTCCCCAGTTCTTTCTGGAAAGCCTGAACACAGCACAGAGCGTGATAAAGCAGTATGGCGGTATAACACTCCGCAGGAAAGAGGACACTTTACAAATAACATTAGCGACTGCAGTGTCCACATTGGCCACTAGATGTCAGCAGACAGCGTCTCAGCGTCTCAGTTTCCAGCATGCTGTGAAGACTGTGACTTGGCCCTGGACAGGAGGCTTTATGGTCTGCCGTACAGATCACCAGTTAGTTTTGGTCTGCATCCGATCCGCATTTTTTGCGGATTTCAATGGGTCAGAAATAATGTGAACGGCACACCGTGTACTGTCCGCATCCGTATGCCCGTTCCGTAGATGGACTATGTCCTAATCTTCTCCGTTTTGCAGACAAGGACAGGCATTGTTACAACGGATCAGCAGAAATAGTGAATTTGCGCCGATACTGGACGGTTCCCGTCCTGGGAGTGATGTCACGGGCTCACCTTGTGTTTGTCTAACAGGTCAGTGACCAGGTCTCTGTCTCCCCCTAGTGGTATCTCCTCAGAAAGCTGGGGCTCCGCTCTATACAGCCAGTCCATCAGGGCCTGGAGAGCCTCCGTAAACTTCCCGGAGAACAGGAGGGACTCCTCCAGCTTCTGCTGCCTGGGGGGTAACATCGGGATCAGATACATGGCCCTGGCGTAGAGTTCCCCAAATCTGTACGAGGTCTGTACCTCTCAGTGGATCTAGAGCAGACGTGCTCCCAGCGCTCCCTCAGCTGCCCCAGCGACTCGTCCATCTGCTGCTCATCCTCCGGCAGACGGATCTTCTCCCTTAGGGCCCGTCCGCTCCGCAGAGTCGCCTCATATATGGGACGCTTCGCCCGGAAGATCTTCTGAAAATCCTGCAACAACATGTCCAGAGCAGGAGGTGATGTCACCGTGTAACCTGAAGTCAGTGATGTCACCGTGTAACCTGTATCCTGAAGTCAGTGATGTCACCGTGTAACCTTAAGTCAGTGATGTCACCGTGTAGCCTGTATCCTGAAGTCAGTGATGTCACAGTGTAACCTGTATCCTGAAGTCAGTGATGTCACCGTGTAACCTGAAGTCAGTGATGTCACCGTGTAACCTGTATCCTGAAGTCAGTGATGTCACCGTGTGACCTGTATCCTGAAGTCAGTGATGTCACCGTGTAACCTGTATCCTGATGTCAGTGATGTCACCGTGTAACCTGTATCCTGATGTCAGTGATGTCACCGTGTAACCTGAAGTCAGTTATGTCACCGTGTAACCTGTATCCTGATGTCAGTGATGTCACCGTGTAACCTGTATCCTGATGTCAGTGATGTCACCGTGCAAACTGTATCCTGAAGTCAGTGATGTCACCGTGTACCCTGAAGTCAGTGATGTCACAGTGTAACCTGAAGTCAGTGATGTCACAGTGTAACCTGTATCCTGATGTCAGTGATGTCACTGTGTAACCTGTATCCTGAAGTCAGTGATGTCACCGTGTAACCTGTATCCTGAAGTCAGTGATGTCACCGTGTAATCTGTATCCTGATGTCAGTGATGTCACTGTGTAACCTGAAGTCAGTGATGTCACCGTGTGACCTGTATCCTGAAGTCAGTGATGTCACCGTGTAACCTGTATCCTGATGTCAGTGATATCACCGTGTAACCTGTATCCTGATGTCAGTGATGTCACTGTGTAACCTGTATCCTGATGTCAGTGATGTCACCGTGTAACCTGTATCCTGAAGTCAGTGATGTCACCGTGTAACCTGAAGTCAGTGATGTCACTGTGTAACCTGTATCCTGAAGTCAGTGATGTCACCGTGTAACCTGTATCCTGATGTCAGTGATGTCACCGTGTAACCTGAAGTCAGTGATGTCAGTGATGTCACTGTGTAACCTGTATCCTGAAGTCAGTGATGTCACCGTGTAACCTGTATCCTGATGTCAGTGATGTCACCGTGTAACCTGTATCCTGATGTCAGGGATGTCACCGTGAAACCTGTATCCTGAAGTCAGTGATGTCACCGTGTAACCTGTATCCTGATGTCAGTGATGTCACCGTGTAACCTGAAGTCAGTGATGTCACCGTGTAACCTGTATCCTGAAGTCAGTGATGTCACCATGTAACCTGAAGTCAGTGATGTCACCGTGTAACCTGTATCCTGATGTCAGTGATGTCACCGTGTAACCTGAAGTCAGTGATGTCACAGTGTAACCTGTATCCTGAAGTCAGTGATGTCACCGTGCAAACTGTATCCTGAAGTCAGTGATGTCACCGTGTAACCTGTATCCTGAAGTCAGTGATGTCACCGTGTAACCTGTATCCTGATGTCAGTGATGTCACCGTGTAACCTGAAGTCAGTGATGTCAGTGATGTCACTGTGTAACCTGTATCCTGAAGTCAGTGATGTCACCGTGTAACCTGTATCCTGATGTCAGTGATGTCACCGTGTAACCTGTATCCTGATGTCAGGGATGTCACCGTGAAACCTGTATCCTGAAGTCAGTGATGTCACCGTGTAACCTGTATCGTGATGTCAGTGATGTCACCGTGTAACCTGAAGTCAGTGATGTCACCGTGTAACCTGTATCCTGATGTCAGTGATGTCACCGTGTAACCTGAAGTCAGTGATGTCACCGTGTAACCTGTATCCTGAAGTCAGTGATGTCACCATGTAACCTGAAGTCAGTGATGTCACCATGTAACCTGTATCCTGATGTCAGTGATGTCACCATGTAACCTGAAGTCAGTGATGTCACCGTGTAACCTGTATCCTGATGTCAGTGATGTCACCGTGTAACCTGAAGTCAGTGATGTCACCGTGTAACCTGTATCCTGAAGTCAGTGATGTCACCGTGTATCCTGATGTCAGTGATGTCACCGTGCAAACTGTATCCTGAAGTCAGTGATGTCACCGTGTAACCTGTATCCTGAAGTCAGTGATGTCACCGTGTAACCTGTATCCTGATGTCAGTGATGTCACCGTGCAAACTGTATCCTGAAGTCAGTGATGTCACCGTGTACCCTGAAGTCAGTGATGTCACAGTGTAACCTGAAGTCAGTGATGTCACAGTGTAACCTGTATCCTGATGTCAGTGATGTCACTGTGTAACCTGTATCCTGAAGTCAGTGATGTCACCGTGTAACCTGTATCCTGAAGTCAGTGATGTCACCGTGTAACCTGTATCCTGATGTCAGTGATGTCACCGTGTAACCTGAAGTCAGTGATGTCAGTGATGTCACTGTGTAACCTGAAGTCAGTGATGTCACCGTGTAACCTGTATCCTGAAGTCAGTGATGTCCCCGTGTAACCTGTATCCTGATGTCAGTGATGTCACCGTGCAAACTGTATCCTGAAGTCAGTGATGTCACCGTGTACCCTGAAGTCAGTGATGTCACAGTGTAACCTGTATCCTGATGTCAGTGATGTCACTGTGTAACCTGTATCCTGAAGTCAGTGATGTCACCGTGTAACCTGTATCCTGATGTCAGTGATGTCACCGTGTAACCTGAAGTCAGTGATGTCAGTGATGTCACCGTGTAACCTGAAGTCAGTGATGTCACCGTGTAACCCCATGTATCCTGATGTCAGTGATGTCACCGTGTAACCTGTATCCTGAAGTCAGTGATGTCCCCGTGTAACCTGTATCCTGATGTCAGGGATGTCACTGTGAAACCTGTATCCTGATGTCAGTGATGTCACCGTGTAACCTGAAGTCAGTGATGTCACCGTGTAACCTGTATCCTGATGTCAGTGATGTCACCGTGTAACCTGAAGTCAGTGATGTCACCGTGTAACCTGTATCCTGAAGTCAGTGATGTCACCATGTAACCTGAAGTCAGTGATGTCACTGTGTAACCTGTATCCTGATGTCAGTGATGTCACCATGTAACCTGAAGTCAGTGATGTCACCGTGTAACCTGTATCCTGAAGTCAGTTATGTCACCATGTAACCTGATGTCAGTGATGTCACCATGTAACCTGAAGTCAGTGATGTCACCGTGTAACCTGATGTCAGTGATGTCACCGTGTAACCTGTATCCTGAAGTCAGTGATGTCACCGTGTAACCTGTATCCTGAAGTCAGTGATGTCACAGTGTAACCTGTATCCTGATGTCAGTGATGTCACCGTGTAACCTGAAGTCAGTGATGTCAGTGATGTCACCGTGTAACCTGAAGTCAGTGATGTCACCGTGTAACCTGTATCCTGATGTCAGTGATGTCACCGTGTAACCTGTATCCTGATGTCAGGGATGTCACCGTGAAACCTGTATCCTGAAGTCAGTGATGTCACCGTGTAACCTGTATCCTGATGTCAGTGATGTCACCGTGTTACCTGAAGTCAGTGATGTCACCTTGTAACCTGTATCCTGATGTCAGTGATGTCACCGTGTAACCTGAAGTCAGTGATGTCACCGTGTAACCTGTATCCTGAAGTCAGTGATGTCACCATGTAACCTGAAGTCAGTGATGTCACCGTGTAACCTGTATCCTGATGTCAGTGATGTCACCATGTAACCTGAAGTCAGTGATGTCACCGTGTAACCTGTATCCTGAAGTCAGTGATGTCACCGTGTAACCTGTATCCTGAAGTCAGTGATGTCACCGTGTAATCTGTATCCTGATGTCAGTGATGTCACTGTGTAACCTGAAGTCAGTGATGTCACCGTGTGACCTGTATCCTGAAGTCAGTGATGTCACCGTGTAACCTGTATCCTGATGTCAGTGATGTCACCGTGTAACCTGAAGTCAGTTATGTCACCGTGTAACCTGTATCCTGATGTCAGTGATGTCACCGTGTAACCTGTATCCTGATGTCAGTGATGTCACCGTGTAACCTGTATCCTGAAGTCAGTGATGTCACCGTGTAACCTGAAGTCAGTGATGTCACTGTGTAACCTGTATCCTGAAGTCAGTGATGTCACCGTGTAACCTGTATCCTGATGTCAGTGATGTCACCGTGTAACCTGAAGTCAGTGATGTCAGTGATGTCACTGTGTAACCTGTATCCTGAAGTCAGTGATGTCACCGTGTAACCTGTATCCTGATGTCAGTGATGTCACCGTGTAACCTGTATCCTGATGTCAGGGATGTCACCGTGAAACCTGTATCCTGAAGTCAGTGATGTCACCGTGTAACCTGTATCCTGATGTCAGTGATGTCACCGTGTAACCTGAAGTCAGTGATGTCACCGTGTAACCTGTATCCTGAAGTCAGTGATGTCACCATGTAACCTGAAGTCAGTGATGTCACCGTGTAACCTGTATCCTGAAGTCAGTGATGTCACCGTGTAACCTGAAGTCAGTGATGTCACTGTGTAACCTGTATCCTGAAGTCAGTGATGTCACCGTGTAACCTGTATCCTGATGTCAGTGATGTCACCGTGTAACCTGAAGTCAGTGATGTCAGTGATGTCACTGTGTAACCTGTATCCTGAAGTCAGTGATGTCACCGTGTAACCTGTATCCTGATGTCAGTGATGTCACCGTGTAACCTGTATCCTGATGTCAGGGATGTCACCGTGAAACCTGTATCCTGAAGTCAGTGATGTCACCGTGTAACCTGTATCCTGATGTCAGTGATGTCACCGTGTAACCTGAAGTCAGTGATGTCACCGTGTAACCTGTATCCTGAAGTCAGTGATGTCACCATGTAACCTGAAGTCAGTGATGTCACCGTGTAACCTGTATCCTGATGTCAGTGATGTCACCGTGTAACCTGAAGTCAGTGATGTCACAGTGTAACCTGTATCCTGAAGTCAGTGATGTCACCGTGCAAACTGTATCCTGAAGTCAGTGATGTCACCGTGTAACCTGTATCCTGAAGTCAGTGATGTCACCGTGTAACCTGTATCCTGATGTCAGTGATGTCACCGTGTAACCTGAAGTCAGTGATGTCAGTGATGTCACTGTGTAACCTGTATCCTGAAGTCAGTGATGTCACCGTGTAACCTGTATCCTGATGTCAGTGATGTCACTGTGTAACCTGTATCCTGATGTCAGGGATGTCACCGTGAAACCTGTATCCTGAAGTCAGTGATGTCACCGTGTAACCTGTATCGTGATGTCAGTGATGTCACCGTGTAACCTGAAGTCAGTGATGTCACCGTGTAACCTGTATCCTGATGTCAGTGATGTCACCGTGTAACCTGAAGTCAGTGATGTCACCGTGTAACCTGTATCCTGAAGTCAGTGATGTCACCATGTAACCTGAAGTCAGTGATGTCACCATGTAACCTGTATCCTGATGTCAGTGATGTCACCATGTAACCTGAAGTCAGGGATGTCACCGTGAAACCTGTATCCTGAAGTCAGTGATGTCACCGTGTAACCTGTATCCTGATGTCAGTGATGTCACCGTGTAACCTGAAGTCAGTGATGTCACTGTGTAACCTGTATCCTGAAGTCAGTGATGTCACCGTGTATCCTGATGTCAGTGATGTCACCGTGCAAACTGTATCCTGAAGTCAGTGATGTCACCGTGTAACCTGTATCCTGAAGTCAGTGATGTCACCGTGTAACCTGTATCCTGATGTCAGTGATGTCACTGTGCAAACTGTATCCTGAAGTCAGTGATGTCACCGTGTACCCTGAAGTCAGTGATGTCACAGTGTAACCTGAAGTCAGTGATGTCACAGTGTAACCTGTATCCTGATGTCAGTGATGTCACTGTGTAACCTGTATCCTGAAGTCAGTGATGTCACCGTGTAACCTGTATCCTGAAGTCAGTGATGTCACCGTGTAACCTGTATCCTGATGTCAGTGATGTCACCGTGTAACCTGAAGTCAGTGATGTCAGTGATGTCACCGTGTAACCTGAAGTCAGTGATGTCACCGTGTAACCCCATGTATCCTGATGTCAGTGATGTCACCGTGTAACCTGTATCCTGAAGTCAGTGATGTCCCCGTGTAACCTGTATCCTGATGTCAGGGATGTCACTGTGAAACCTGTATCCTGATGTCAGTGATGTCACCGTGTAACCTGAAGTCAGTGATGTCACCGTGTAACCTGTATCCTGATGTCAGTGATGTCACCGTGTAACCTGAAGTCAGTGATGTCACCGTGTAACCTGTATCCTGAAGTCAGTGATGTCACCATGTAACCTGAAGTCAGTGATGTCACTGTGTAACCTGTATCCTGATGTCAGTGATGTCACCATGTAACCTGAAGTCAGTGATGTCACCGTGTAACCTGTATCCTGAAGTCAGTTATGTCACCATGTAACCTGATGTCAGTGATGTCACCATGTAACCTGAAGTCAGTGATGTCACCGTGTAACCTGATGTCAGTGATGTCACCGTGTAACCTGTATCCTGAAGTCAGTGATGTCACCGTGTAACCTGTATCCTGAAGTCAGTGATGTCACAGTGTAACCTGTATCCTGATGTCAGTGATGTCACCGTGTAACCTGAAGTCAGTGATGTCAGTGATGTCACCGTGTAACCTGAAGTCAGTGATGTCACCGTGTAACCTGTATCCTGATGTCAGTGATGTCACCGTGTAACCTGTATCCTGATGTCAGGGATGTCACCGTGAAACCTGTATCCTGAAGTCAGTGATGTCACCGTGTAACCTGTATCCTGATGTCAGTGATGTCACCGTGTTACCTGAAGTCAGTGATGTCACCTTGTAACCTGTATCCTGATGTCAGTGATGTCACCGTGTAACCTGAAGTCAGTGATGTCACCGTGTAACCTGTATCCTGAAGTCAGTGATGTCACCATGTAACCTGAAGTCAGTGATGTCACCGTGTAACCTGTATCCTGATGTCAGTGATGTCACCATGTAACCTGAAGTCAGTGATGTCACCGTGTAACCTGTATCCTGAAGTCAGTGATGTCACCGTGTAACCTGTATCCTGAAGTCAGTGATGTCACCGTGTAATCTGTATCCTGATGTCAGTGATGTCACTGTGTAACCTGAAGTCAGTGATGTCACCGTGTGACCTGTATCCTGAAGTCAGTGATGTCACCGTGTAACCTGTATCCTGATGTCAGTGATGTCACCGTGTAACCTGAAGTCAGTTATGTCACCGTGTAACCTGTATCCTGATGTCAGTGATGTCACCGTGTAACCTGTATCCTGATGTCAGTGATGTCACCGTGTAACCTGTATCCTGAAGTCAGTGATGTCACCGTGTAACCTGAAGTCAGTGATGTCACTGTGTAACCTGTATCCTGAAGTCAGTGATGTCACCGTGTAACCTGTATCCTGATGTCAGTGATGTCACCGTGTAACCTGAAGTCAGTGATGTCAGTGATGTCACTGTGTAACCTGTATCCTGAAGTCAGTGATGTCACCGTGTAACCTGTATCCTGATGTCAGTGATGTCACCGTGTAACCTGTATCCTGATGTCAGGGATGTCACCGTGAAACCTGTATCCTGAAGTCAGTGATGTCACCGTGTAACCTGTATCCTGATGTCAGTGATGTCACCGTGTAACCTGAAGTCAGTGATGTCACCGTGTAACCTGTATCCTGAAGTCAGTGATGTCACCATGTAACCTGAAGTCAGTGATGTCACCGTGTAACCTGTATCCTGAAGTCAGTGATGTCACCGTGTAACCTGAAGTCAGTGATGTCACTGTGTAACCTGTATCCTGAAGTCAGTGATGTCACCGTGTAACCTGTATCCTGATGTCAGTGATGTCACCGTGTAACCTGAAGTCAGTGATGTCAGTGATGTCACTGTGTAACCTGTATCCTGAAGTCAGTGATGTCACCGTGTAACCTGTATCCTGATGTCAGTGATGTCACCGTGTAACCTGTATCCTGATGTCAGGGATGTCACCGTGAAACCTGTATCCTGAAGTCAGTGATGTCACCGTGTAACCTGTATCCTGATGTCAGTGATGTCACCGTGTAACCTGAAGTCAGTGATGTCACCGTGTAACCTGTATCCTGAAGTCAGTGATGTCACCATGTAACCTGAAGTCAGTGATGTCACCGTGTAACCTGTATCCTGATGTCAGTGATGTCACCGTGTAACCTGAAGTCAGTGATGTCACAGTGTAACCTGTATCCTGAAGTCAGTGATGTCACCGTGCAAACTGTATCCTGAAGTCAGTGATGTCACCGTGTAACCTGTATCCTGAAGTCAGTGATGTCACCGTGTAACCTGTATCCTGATGTCAGTGATGTCACCGTGTAACCTGAAGTCAGTGATGTCAGTGATGTCACTGTGTAACCTGTATCCTGAAGTCAGTGATGTCACCGTGTAACCTGTATCCTGATGTCAGTGATGTCACTGTGTAACCTGTATCCTGATGTCAGGGATGTCACCGTGAAACCTGTATCCTGAAGTCAGTGATGTCACCGTGTAACCTGTATCGTGATGTCAGTGATGTCACCGTGTAACCTGAAGTCAGTGATGTCACCGTGTAACCTGTATCCTGATGTCAGTGATGTCACCGTGTAACCTGAAGTCAGTGATGTCACCGTGTAACCTGTATCCTGAAGTCAGTGATGTCACCATGTAACCTGAAGTCAGTGATGTCACCATGTAACCTGTATCCTGATGTCAGTGATGTCACCATGTAACCTGAAGTCAGGGATGTCACCGTGAAACCTGTATCCTGAAGTCAGTGATGTCACCGTGTAACCTGTATCCTGATGTCAGTGATGTCACCGTGTAACCTGAAGTCAGTGATGTCACTGTGTAACCTGTATCCTGAAGTCAGTGATGTCACCGTGTATCCTGATGTCAGTGATGTCACCGTGCAAACTGTATCCTGAAGTCAGTGATGTCACCGTGTAACCTGTATCCTGAAGTCAGTGATGTCACCGTGTAACCTGTATCCTGATGTCAGTGATGTCACTGTGCAAACTGTATCCTGAAGTCAGTGATGTCACCGTGTACCCTGAAGTCAGTGATGTCACAGTGTAACCTGAAGTCAGTGATGTCACAGTGTAACCTGTATCCTGATGTCAGTGATGTCACTGTGTAACCTGTATCCTGAAGTCAGTGATGTCACCGTGTAACCTGTATCCTGAAGTCAGTGATGTCACCGTGTAACCTGTATCCTGATGTCAGTGATGTCACCGTGTAACCTGAAGTCAGTGATGTCAGTGATGTCACTGTGTAACCTGAAGTCAGTGATGTCACCGTGTAACCTGTATCCTGAAGTCAGTGATGTCCCCGTGTAACCTGTATCCTGATGTCAGTGATGTCACCGTGCAAACTGTATCCTGAAGTCAGTGATGTCACCGTGTACCCTGAAGTCAGTGATGTCACAGTGTAACCTGAAGTCAGTGATGTCACAGTGTAACCTGTATCCTGATGTCAGTGATGTCACTGTGTAACCTGTATCCTGAAGTCAGTGATGTCACCGTGTAACCTGTATCCTGATGTCAGTGATGTCACCGTGTAACCTGAAGTCAGTGATGTCAGTGATGTCACCGTGTAACCTGAAGTCAGTGATGTCACCGTGTAACCCCCTGTATCCTGATGTCAGTGATGTCACCGTGTAACCTGTATCCTGAAGTCAGTGATGTCCCCGTGTAACCTGTATCCTGAAGTCAGTGATGTCACCGTGTAACCTGTATCCTGATGTCAGTGATGTCACCGTGTAACCTGAAGTCAGTGATGTCAGTGATGTCACCGTGTAACCTGAAGTCAGTGATGTCACCGTGTAACCCCCTGTATCCTGATGTCAGTGATGTCACCGTGTAACCTGTATCCTGAAGTCAGTGATGTCCCCGTGTAACCTGTATCCTGATGTCAGGGATGTCACCGTGAAACCTGTATCCTGAAGTCAGTGATGTCACCGTGTAACCTGTATCCTGATGTCAGTGATGTCACCGTGTAACCTGAAGTCAGTGATGTCACCGTGTAACCTGTATCCTGATGTCAGTAATGTCACCGTGTAACCTGAAGTCAGTGATGTCACCGTGTAACCTGTATCCTGAAGTCAGTGATGTCACCATGTAACCTGAAGTCAGTGATGTCACCGTGTAACCTGTATCCTGATGTCAGTGATGTCACCATGTAACCTGAAGTCAGTGATGTCACCGTGTAACCTGTATCCTGATGTCAGTGATGTCACCGTGTAACCTGAAGTCAGTGATGTCACCGTGTAACCTGTATCCTGAAGTCAGTGATGTCACCGTGTATCCTGATGTCAGTGATGTCACCGTATAACCTGTATCCTGAAGTCAGTTATGTCACCGTGTAACCTGATGTCAGTGATGTCACCATGTAACCTGAAGTCAGTGATGTCACCGTGTAACCTGATGTCAGTGATGTCACCGTGTAACCTGTATCCTGAAGTCAGTGATGTCACTGTGTAACCTGAAGTCAGTGATGTCACAGTGTAACCTGTATCCTGAAGTCAGTGATGTCACCGTGTAACCTGATGTCAGTGATGTCACCGTGTAACCTGTATCCTGAAGTCAGTGATGTCACTGTGTAACCTGTATCCTGAAGTCAATGATGTCACCGTGTATCCTGATGTCAGTGATGTCACCGTGCAAACTGTATCCTGAAGTCAGTGATGTCACCGTGTAACCTGTATCCTGAAGTCAGTGATGTCACCGTGTAACCTGTATCCTGATGTCAGTGATGTCACCGTGAAAACTGTATCCTGAAGTCAGTGATGTCACCGTGTACCCTGAAGTCAGTGATGTCACAGTGTAACCTGAACTCAGTGATGTCACAGTGTAACCTGTATCCTGATGTCAGTGATGTCACTGTGTAACCTGTATCCTGAAGTCAGTGATGTCACTGTGTAACCTGTATCCTGAAGTCAGTGATGTCACCGTGTAACCTGTATCCTGAAGTCAGTGATGTCACCGTGTAACCTGTATCCTGAAGTCAGTGATGTCCCCGTGTAACCTGTATCCTGATGTCAGTGATGTCACCGTGCAAACTGTATCCTGAAGTCAGTGATGTCACCGTGTACCCTGAAGTCAGTGATGTCACAGTGTAACCTGAAGTCAGTGATGTCACAGTTTAACCTGTATCCTGATGTCAGTGATGTCACTGTGTAACCTGTATCCTGAAGTCAGTGATGTCACCGTGTAACCTGTATCCTGAAGTCAGTGATGTCACCGTGTAACCTGTATCCTGATGTCAGTGATGTCACCGTGTAACCTGAAGTCAGTGATGTCAGTGATGTCACCGTGTAACCTGAAGTCAGTGATGTCACCGTGTAACCCCATGTATCCTGATGTCAGTGATGTCACCGTGTAACCTGTATCCTGAAGTCAGTGATGTCCCCGTGTAACCTGTATCCTGATGTCAGGGATGTCACTGTGAAACCTGTATCCTGAAGTCAGTGATGTCACCGTGTAACCTGTATCCTGATGTCAGTGATGTCACCGTGTAACCTGAAGTCAGTGATGTCACCGTTTAACCTGTATCCTGATGTCAGTGATGTCACCGTGTAACCTGAAGTCAGTGATGTCACCGTGTAACCTGTATCCTGAAGTCAGTGATGTCACCATGTAACCTGAAGTCAGTGATGTCACTGTGTAACCTGTATCCTGATGTCAGTGATGTCACCATGTAACCTGAAGTCAGTGATGTCACCGTGTAACCTGTATCCTGAAGTCAGTTATGTCACCATGTAACCTGATGTCAGTGATGTCACCATGTAACCTGAAGTCAGTGATGTCACCGTGTAACCTGATGTCAGTGATGTCACCGTGTAACCTGTATCCTGAAGTCAGTGATGTCACTGTGTAACCTGAAGTCAGTGATGTCACAGTGTAACCTGTATCCTGATGTCAGTGATGTCACAGTGTAACCTGAAGTCAGTGATGTCAGTGATGTCACCGTGTAACCTGAAGTCAGTGATGTCAGTGATGTCACCGTGTAACCTGAAGTCAGTGATGTCACCGTGTAACCTGTATCCTGATGTCAGTGATGTCACCGTGTAACCTGTATCCTGATGTCAGGGATGTCACCGTGAAACCTGTATCCTGAAGTCAGTGATGTCACCGTGTAACCTGTATCCTGATGTCAGTGATGTCACCGTGTTACCTGAAGTCAGTGATGTCACCGTGTAACCTGTATCCTGATGTCAGTGATGTCACCGTGTAACCTGAAGTCAGTGATGTCACCGTGTAACCTGAAGTCAGTGATGTCACCGTGTAACCTGTATCCTGATGTCAGTGATGTCACCATGTAACCTGAAGTCAGTGATGTCACCGTGTAACCTGTATCCTGATGTCAGTGATGTCACCGTGTAACCTGAAGTCAGTGATGTCACCGTGTAACCTGTATCCTGAAGTCAGTGATGTCACCGTGTATCCTGATGTCAGTGATGTCACCGTACAAACTGTATCCTGAAGTCAGTGATGTCACCGTGTAACCTGTATCCTGAAGTCAGTGATGTCACCGTGTAACCTGTATCCTGATGTCAGTGATGTCACCGTGCAAACTGTATCCTGAAGTCAGTGATGTCACCGTGTACCCTGAAGTCAGTGATGTCACAGTGTAACCTGAAGTCAGTGATGTCACAGTGTAACCTGTATCCTGATGTCAGTGATGTCACTGTGTAACCTGTATCCTGAAGTCAGTGATGTCACCGTGTAACCTGTATCCTGAAGTCAGTGATGTCACCGTGTAACCTGTATCCTGAAGTCAGTGATGTCACCGTGTAACCTGTATCCTGATGTCAGTGATGTCACCGTGTAACCTGAAGTCAGTGATGTCAGTGATGTCACCGTGTAACCTGAAGTCAGTGATGTCACCGTGTAACCCCCTGTATCCTGATGTCAGTGATGTCACCGTGTAACCTGTATCCTGAAGTCAGTGATGTCCCCGTGTAACCTGTATCCTGATGTCAGGGATGTCACCGTGAAACCTGTATCCTGAAGTCAGTGATGTCACCGTGTAACCTGTATCCTGATGTCAGTGATGTCACCATGTAACCTGAAGTCAGTGATGTCACCGTGTAACCTGTATCCTGATGTCAGTGATGTCACCGTGTAACCTGAAGTCAGTGATGTCACCGTGTAACCTGTATCCTGAAGTCAGTGATGTCACCATGTAACCTGAAGTCAGTGATGTCACCGTGTAACCTGTATCCTGATGTCAGTGATGTCACCATGTAACCTGAAGTCAGTGATGTCACCGTGTAACCTGTATCCTGATGTCAGTGATGTCACTGTGTAACCTGAAGTCAGTGATGTCACCGTGTAACCTGTATCCTGAAGTCAGTGATGTCACCGTGTATCCTGATGTCAGTGATGTCACCGTGTAACCTGTATCCTGAAGTCAGTTATGTCACCATGTAACCTGAAGTCAGTGATGTCACCGTGTAACCTGTATCCTGATGTCAGTGATGTCACCATGTAACCTGAAGTCAGTGATGTCACCGTGTAACCTGATGTCAGTGATGTCACCGTGTAACCTGTATCCTGAAGTCAGTGATGTCACTGTGTAACCTGAAGTCAGTGATATCACAGTGTAACCTGTATCCTGAAGTCAGTGATGTCACCGTGTAACCTGATGTCAGTGATGTCACCGTGTAACCTGTATCCTGAAGTCAGTGATGTCACCGTGTAACCTGTATCCTGATGTCAGTGATGTCACCGTGAAAACTGTATCCTGAAGTCAGTGATGTCACCGTGTACCCTGAAGTCAGTGATGTCACAGTGTAACCTGAACTCAGTGATGTCACAGTGTAACCTGTATCCTGATGTCAGTGATGTCACTGTGTAACCTGTATCCTGAAGTCAGTGATGTCACTGTGTAACCTGTATCCTGAAGTCAGTGATGTCACCGTGTAACCTGTATCCTGAAGTCAGTGATGTCACCGTGTAACCTGTATCCTGAAGTCAGTGATGTCCCCGTGTAACCTGTATCCTGATGTCAGTGATGTCACCGTGCAAACTGTATCCTGAAGTCAGTGATGTCACCGTGTACCCTGAAGTCAGTGATGTCACAGTGTAACCTGAAGTCAGTGATGTCACAGTTTAACCTGTATCCTGATGTCAGTGATGTCACTGTGTAACCTGTATCCTGAAGTCAGTGATGTCACCGTGTAACCTGTATCCTGAAGTCAGTGATGTCACCGTGTAACCTGTATCCTGATGTCAGTGATGTCACCGTGTAACCTGAAGTCAGTGATGTCAGTGATGTCACCGTGTAACCTGAAGTCAGTGATGTCACCGTGTAACCCCATGTATCCTGATGTCAGTGATGTCACCGTGTAACCTGTATCCTGAAGTCAGTGATGTCCCCGTGTAACCTGTATCCTGATGTCAGGGATGTCACTGTGAAACCTGTATCCTGAAGTCAGTGATGTCACCGTGTAACCTGTATCCTGATGTCAGTGATGTCACCGTGTAACCTGAAGTCAGTGATGTCACCGTTTAACCTGTATCCTGATGTCAGTGATGTCACCGTGTAACCTGAAGTCAGTGATGTCACCGTGTAACCTGTATCCTGAAGTCAGTGATGTCACCATGTAACCTGAAGTCAGTGATGTCACTGTGTAACCTGTATCCTGATGTCAGTGATGTCACCATGTAACCTGAAGTCAGTGATGTCACCGTGTAACCTGTATCCTGAAGTCAGTTATGTCACCATGTAACCTGATGTCAGTGATGTCACCATGTAACCTGAAGTCAGTGATGTCACCGTGTAACCTGATGTCAGTGATGTCACCGTGTAACCTGTATCCTGAAGTCAGTGATGTCACTGTGTAACCTGAAGTCAGTGATGTCACAGTGTAACCTGTATCCTGATGTCAGTGATGTCACAGTGTAACCTGAAGTCAGTGATGTCAGTGATGTCACCGTGTAACCTGAAGTCAGTGATGTCAGTGATGTCACCGTGTAACCTGAAGTCAGTGATGTCACCGTGTAACCTGTATCCTGATGTCAGTGATGTCACCGTGTAACCTGTATCCTGATGTCAGGGATGTCACCGTGAAACCTGTATCCTGAAGTCAGTGATGTCACCGTGTAACCTGTATCCTGATGTCAGTGATGTCACCGTGTTACCTGAAGTCAGTGATGTCACCGTGTAACCTGTATCCTGATGTCAGTGATGTCACCGTGTAACCTGAAGTCAGTGATGTCACCGTGTAACCTGAAGTCAGTGATGTCACCGTGTAACCTGTATCCTGATGTCAGTGATGTCACCATGTAACCTGAAGTCAGTGATGTCACCGTGTAACCTGTATCCTGATGTCAGTGATGTCACCGTGTAACCTGAAGTCAGTGATGTCACCGTGTAACCTGTATCCTGAAGTCAGTGATGTCACCGTGTATCCTGATGTCAGTGATGTCACCGTACAAACTGTATCCTGAAGTCAGTGATGTCACCGTGTAACCTGTATCCTGAAGTCAGTGATGTCACCGTGTAACCTGTATCCTGATGTCAGTGATGTCACCGTGCAAACTGTATCCTGAAGTCAGTGATGTCACCGTGTACCCTGAAGTCAGTGATGTCACAGTGTAACCTGAAGTCAGTGATGTCACAGTGTAACCTGTATCCTGATGTCAGTGATGTCACTGTGTAACCTGTATCCTGAAGTCAGTGATGTCACCGTGTAACCTGTATCCTGAAGTCAGTGATGTCACCGTGTAACCTGTATCCTGAAGTCAGTGATGTCACCGTGTAACCTGTATCCTGATGTCAGTGATGTCACCGTGTAACCTGAAGTCAGTGATGTCAGTGATGTCACCGTGTAACCTGAAGTCAGCGATGTCACCGTGTAACCCCCTGTATCCTGATGTCAGTGATGTCACCGTGTAACCTGTATCCTGAAGTCAGTGATGTCCCCGTGTAACCTGTATCCTGATGTCAGGGATGTCACCGTGAAACCTGTATCCTGAAGTCAGTGATGTCACCGTGTAACCTGTATCCTGATGTCAGTGATGTCACCATGTAACCTGAAGTCAGTGATGTCACCGTGTAACCTGTATCCTGATGTCAGTGATGTCACCGTGTAACCTGAAGTCAGTGATGTCACCGTGTAACCTGTATCCTGAAGTCAGTGATGTCACCATGTAACCTGAAGTCAGTGATGTCACCGTGTAACCTGTATCCTGATGTCAGTGATGTCACCATGTAACCTGAAGTCAGTGATGTCACCGTGTAACCTGTATCCTGATGTCAGTGATGTCACTGTGTAACCTGAAGTCAGTGATGTCACCGTGTAACCTGTATCCTGAAGTCAGTGATGTCACCGTGTATCCTGATGTCAGTGATGTCACCGTGTAACCTGTATCCTGAAGTCAGTTATGTCACCATGTAACCTGAAGTCAGTGATGTCACCGTGTAACCTGTATCCTGATGTCAGTGATGTCACCATGTAACCTGAAGTCAGTGATGTCACCGTGTAACCTGATGTCAGTGATGTCACCGTGTAACCTGTATCCTGAAGTCAGTGATGTCACTGTGTAACCTGAAGTCAGTGATATCACAGTGTAACCTGTATCCTGAAGTCAGTGATGTCACCGTGTAACCTGATGTCAGTGATGTCACCGTGTAACCTGTATCCTGAAGTCAGTGATGTCACTGTGTAACCTGAAGTCAGTGATGTCACCGTGTAACCTGTATCCTGAAGTCAGTGATGTCACTGTGTAACCTGATGTCAGTGATGTCACAGTGTAACCTGTATCCTGAAGTCAGTGATGTCACCGTGTAACCTGTATCCTGAAGTCAGTGATGTCACCGTGTAACCTGATGTCAGTGATGTCACCATGTAACCTGTATCCTGAAGTCAGTGATGTCACCGTGTAACCTGTATCCTGAAGTCAGTGATGTCACCATGTAACCTGTATCCTGAAGTCAGTGATGTCACCGTGTAACCTGATGTCAGGGATGTCACCATGTAACCTGTATCCTGAAGTCAGTGATGTCACTGTGTAACCTGAAGTCAGTGATGTCACAGTGTAACCTGAATACTGAAGTCAGTGATGTCACAGTGTACCGTGGCTCCTGATGTCAGTAATGTCACAGTGTATCGTGGCTCCGGAAGTCAGTGATGTCACAGTGTACTGTGGCTCCTGATGTCAGTGATGTCACAGTGTAGAGTGGTTGCAGATGTCAGTGATGTCACAGTGTATCGTGGCTCCTGATGTCGGTGATGTCACAGTGTACCGTGGCTCCTGATGTCAGTGATGTCACAGTGTACCGTGGCTCCTGATGTCAGTGATGTCACAGTGTACCGTGGCTCCTGATGTCAGTGATGTCACAGTGTACCGTGGCTCCTGATGTCAGTGATGTCACAGTGTACCGTGGCTCCTGATGTCGGTGATGTCACAGTGTACCGTGGCTCCTGATGTCAGTGATGTCACAATGTACCGTGGCTCCAGATGTCAGTGATGTCACAGTGTACCGTGGCTGCAGATGTCAGTGATGTCACAGTGTAGAGTGGCTCCTGATGTCAGTGATGTCACGCTCTCCTATGATGTCATGGCCGGTGTGTTCTTCTGGTACCTTGTGCTTTCTCAGCTGCTGTTTGATATGCTCCTGGCTGACGCTCGTGTCAACCTTCTGTGAGTCCAGAGCTCCATCCACCTCATCCAGCCATTCCAGAAGCTTCTGCCGAGACTCACTGTACTGTGGGGAGGACAGCATTGTATTATAGAGGCAGCCCCCTGATGACCACCTCACCGCCTGCCCGCTCTATGGAATTATCCTGCCACCAGGGGGCGCTGCTCAGCACCGAGTATGGTCCACCCCGAGGATCAGCGCCGGACTGTGAGCTCACCTGCTTGGCTTGTCTCCGGGACTCCTCCAGACCGCGGCTCCTCTCCGCCGCCCGCTCCTGCACTTTGCCCAGTCTCTCCCGGGCGCTCTGCACCACGCTCTGGGTCAGGTCACTCTCCTGCTTCCGACTCACGTCCTTCAGTCGGCAATAGACAGACTCCAGGTCACACAGCTTTGTGTCGTAGGTCTCAATCTCCTGCAGCAAACTCTGAAAGATGGAGGCAAAGCAGTCACTGCCATGTCAGGACCACAGCAAACCTGCTCCAGTCACATCCAGAGCTGCAGTCACACATCTGCAATGACATCAAGTCCTGTGCTCCGGTCACATCTAGAGCTGCAGTCACACATCTGCAATTACATCAAGTCCTGCGCTCCAGTCACATCCAGAGCTGCAGTCACACATCTGCAATGACATCAAGTCCTGTGCTCCAGTCACATCCAGAGCTGCAGTCACACATCTGCAATTACATCATGTCCTGTGCTCCACTCACATCTAGAGCTGCAGTCACACATCTGCAATGACATCAAGTCCTGTGCTCCACTCACATCTAGAGCTGCAGTCACACATCTGCAATTACATCATGTCATGTGCTCCAGTCACATCCAGAGCTGCAGTCACACATCTGCAATTACATCATGTCCTGTGCTCCAGTCACATCTAGAGCTGCAGTCACACATCTGCAATTACATCATGTCCTGTGCTCCAGTCACATCTAGAGCTGCAGTCACACATCTGCAATTACATCAAGTCCTGTGCTCCACTCACATCTAGAGCTGCAGTCACACATCTGCAATTACATCAAGTCCTGTGCTCCACTCACATCTAGAGCTGCAGTCACACATGCAGTCAATTAGTGATGTGTGAGGAGGACTATGACATAGTGGGAAAAACTGAGACACGGCTGGATGATAGCTATGACAGTGGGAATAACTGAGACACGGCTGGATGATAGCTATGACAGTGGAAATAACTGAGACACGGCTGGATGATAGCTATGACAGTGGGAATAACTGAGACACGGCTGGATGATAGCTATGACAGTGGAAATAACTGAGACACGGCTGGATGATAGCTATGACAGTGGGAATAACTGAGACACGGCTGGAGGATAGCTATGACAGTGGGAATAACTGAGACATGGCTGGATGATAGCTATGACAGTGGGAATAACTAAGACACAGCTGGATGATAGCTATGACAGTGGGAATAACTGAGACACGGCTGGATGATAGCTATGACAGTGGGAATAACTGAGACACGGCTGGATGATAGCTATGACTGTGGGAATAACTGAGACACGGCTGGATGATAGCTATGACAGTGGGAATAACTGAGACACGGCTGGATGATAGCTATGACAGTGGGAATAACTGAGACATGGCTGGATGATAGCTATGACAGTGGGAATAACTGAGACATGGCTGGATGATAGCTATGACAGTGGGAATAACTGAGACACGGCTGGATGATAGCTATGACAGTGGGAATAACTGAGACACGGCTGGATGATAGCTATTACAGGGGGAATAACTGAGGCACGGCTGGATGATAGCTATGACAGTGGGAATAACTGAGACACGGCTGGAGGATGGCTATGACAGTGGGAATAACTGAGACATGGCTGGATGATAGCTATGACAGTGGGAATAACTGAGACATGGCTGGATGATAGCTATGACAGTGGGTATAACTGAGACAGGGCTGGATGATAGCTATGACAGTGGGAATAACTGAGACATGGCTGGATGATAGCTATAACAGGGGGAATAACTGAGGCACGGCTGGATGATAGCTATGACAGTGGGAATAACTGAGACACGGCTGGATGATAGCTATGACAGTGGGAATAACTGAGACACGGCTGGATGATAGCTATGACAGTGGGAATAACTGAGACACGGCTGGATGATGGCTATGACAGTGGGAATAACTGAGACACGGCCTGGATGATAGCTATGACAGTGGGAATAACTGAGACACGGCTGGAGGATAGCTATGACAGTGGGAATAACTGAGACACGGCTGGAATGATAGCTATGACAGTGGGAATAACTGAGACATGGCTGGATGATAGCTATGACAGTGGGAATAACTGAGACACGGCTGGATGATAGCTATGACAGAGGGAATAACTGAGACACGGCTGGATGATAGCTATGACGTGGGAATAACTGAGACACGGCTGGATGATAGCTATGACAGTGGTATAACTGAGACACGGCTGGATGATAGCTATGACAGTGGGAATAACTGAGACACGGCTGGATGATAGCTATGACATTTGTAATAACTGAGACACGGCTGGATGATAGCTATGACAGTGGGAATAACTGAGACACGGCTGGATGATAGCTATGACAGTGGGAATAACTGAGACACGGCTGGATGATAGCTATGACAGTGGGAATAACTGAGACACGGCTGGATGATAGCTATGACAGTGGGAATAACTGAGACACGGCTGGATGATAGCTATGACAGTGGGAATAACTGAGACACGGCTGGATGATAGCTATGACAGTGGGTATAACTGAGACACGGCTGGATGATAGCTATGACAGTGGGTATAACTGAGACACGGCTGGATGATAGCTATGACAGTGGGAATAACTGAGACACGGCTGGATGATAGCTATGACAGTGGGAATAACTGAGACACGGCTGGATGATAGCTATGACAGTGGGAATAACTGAGACACGGCTGGATGATAGCTATGACAGTGGGAATAACTGAGACACGGCTGGATGATAGCTATGATAGTGGGAATAACTGAGACACGGCTGGATGATAGCTATGACAGTGGGAATAGCTGAGACACGCTGGATGATAGCTATGACAGTGGGAATAGCTGAGACACAGCTGGATGATAGCTATGACAGTGGGAATAACTGAGACACGCTGGATGATAGCTATGACAGTGGGAATAACTGAGACACGGCTGGATGATAGCTATGACAGTGGGAATAACTGAGACACGGCTGGATGATAGCTATGACAGTGGGAATAGCTGAGACACGGCTGGATGATAGCTATGACAGTGGGAATAACTGAGACACGGCTGGATGATAGCTATGACAGTGGGAATAACTGAGACACGGCTGGATGATAGCTATGACAGTGGAATAACTGAGACACGGCTGGATGATAGCTATGATAGTGGGAATAACTGAGACACGGCTGGATGATAGCTATGACAGTGGGAATAACTGAGACACGGCTGGATGATAGCTATGACAGTGGGAATAGCTGAGACACAGCTGGATGATAGCTATGACAGTGGGAATAACAGACACGGCTGGATGATAGCTATGACAGTGGGAATAACTGAGACACGGCTGGATGATAGCTATGACAGTGGGAATAACTGAGACACGGCTGGATGATAGCTATGACAGTGGGAATAACTGAGACACGGCTGGATGATAGCTATGACAGTGGGAATAACTGAGACACGGCTGGATGATAGCTATGACAGTGGGAATAACTGAGACACGGCTGGATGATAGCTATGACAGTGGGAATAACTGAGACACGGCTGGATGATAGCTATGACAGTGGGAATAACTGAGACACGGCTGGAGGATAGCTATGACAGTGGGAATAACTGAGACACGGCTGGATGATAGCTATGACAGTGGTAATAACTGAGACACGGCTGGATGATAGCTATGACAGTGGGAATAACTGAGACACGGCTGGATGATAGCTATGACAGTGGGAATAACTGAGACACGGCTGGATGATAGCTATGACAGTGGGAATAACTGAGACACGGCTGGATGATAGCTATGACAGTGGGAATAACTGAGACACGGCTGGATGATAGCTATGACAGTGGGAATAACTGAGACACGGCTGGATGATAGCTATGACAGTGGGAATAACTGAGACACTGGCTGGATGATAGCTATGACAGTGGGAATAACTGAGACATGGCTGGATGATAGCTATGACAGTGGGAATAACTGAGACATGGCTGGATGATAGCTATGACAGTGGGAATAACTGAGACACTGGCTGGATGATAGCTATGACAGTGGGAATAACTGAGACACGGCTGGATGATAGCTATGACAGTGGGAATAACTGAGACACGGCTGGATGATAGCTATGACAGTGGGAATAACTGAGACACGGCTGGATGATAGCTATGACAGTGGGAATAACTGAGACACGGCTGGATGATAGCTATGACAGTGGGAATAACTGAGACACGGCTGGATGATAGCTATGACAGTGGGAATAACTGAGACACGGCTGGATGATAGCTATGACAGTGGGAATAACTGAGACACGGCTGGATGATAGCTATGACAGTGGGAATAACTGAGACACGGCTGGATGATAGCTATGACAGTGGGAATAACTGAGACACGGCTGGATGATAGCTATGACAGTGGGGAATAACTGAGACACGCTGGATAGCTATGACAGGGGGAATAACTGACACGGCTGGATGATAGCTATGACAGTGGGAATAACTGAGACACGGCTGGATGATAGCTATGACAGTGGGAATAACTGAGACACGGCTGGAGGATAGCTATGACAGT
The DNA here is from genome assembly GCF_014858855.1 of Bufo gargarizans. Classification (NCBI taxonomy): domain Eukaryota; kingdom Metazoa; phylum Chordata; class Amphibia; order Anura; family Bufonidae; genus Bufo; species Bufo gargarizans. The sequence goes on from NW_025334670.1 coordinate 48,743, forward strand.
GGGAATAACTGAGACACGGCTGGAGGATAGCTATGACAGTGGGAATAAAAATACCAAAACTACAAAAAAGCTAAATTTAGCCAACTAAGAGCAGCCATAGGCTGTACTAATTGGGATAAAGTCGTCAAAAATAAAAATACAGCAAAAAAAAAAAAAAAACGAAATTTTTAAAAGCATCCTACAATCTCATTGTGAGAGGTACATACCGTACGGGAATAAAAGGTTAAGGAATAAGAAGAAACCAATGTGGATAAACAGAACTGTAAAAAAAGCAATAAATGGAAAAAAAATAAAAAAAGCATTTAAATCACTAAAACAGGAGGGAGGCACAGAAGCACTGAAAAACTAAGGAAAAAAAATAGACAGTATACTGTATATATACTACAGAGGACAGTATATTGTGTATATACTACAGAGGACAGTATACTGTATATATACTACAGAGGACAGTATATTGTGTATATACTACAGAGGACAGTATACTGTATATACACTACAGAGGACAGTATACTGTATATATACTACAGAGGACAGTATACTGTATATATACACTACAGAGGACAGTATACTGTATGTATACTACAGAGGACAGTATATTGTGTATATACTACAGGAGGACAGTATACTGTATATATATATACTACAGAGGACACTATACTGTATAAATACATACTACAGAGGACAGTATACTGTATATATACTACAGAGGACAGTATACTGTATATATACTACAGAGGACAGTATACTGTATATATACTACAGAGGACAGTATATTGTGTATATACTACAGAGGACAGTATACTGTATATATACTACAGAGGACAGTATATTGTGTATATACTACAGAGGACAGTATACTGTATATATACTACAGAGGACAGTATATTGTGTATATACTACAGAGGACAGTATACTGTATATACACTACAGAGGACAGTATACTGTATATATACTACAGAGGACAGTATACTGTATATATACACTACAGAGGACAGTATACTGTATGTATACTACAGAGGACAGTATATTGTGTATATACTACAGGAGGACAGTATACTGTATATATATATACTACAGAGGACACATACTGTATAAATACATACTACAGAGGACAGTATACTGTATATATACTACAGAGGACAGTATACTGTATATATACTACAGAGGACAGTATACTGTATATATACTACAGAGGACAGTATATTGTGTATATACTACAGAGGACAGTATACTGTATATATACTACAGAGGACAGTATATTGTGTATATACTACAGAGGACAGTATACTGTATATACACTACAGAGGACAGTATACTGTATATATACTACAGAGGACAGTATACTGTATATATACACTACAGAGGACAGTATACTGTATGTATACTACAGAGGACAGTATATTGTGTATATACTACAGGAGGACAGTATACTGTATATATATATACTACAGAGGACACTATACTGTATAAATACATACTACAGAGGACAGTATACTGTATATATACTACAGAGGACAGTATACTGTATATATACTACAGAGGACAGTATACTGTATATATACTACAGAGGACAGTATATTGTGTATATACTACAGAGGACAGTATACTGTATATATACTACAGAGGACAGTATATTGTGTATATACTACAGAGGACAGTATACTGTATATATACTACAGAGGACAGTATATTGTGTATATACTACAGAGGACAGTATACTGTATATACACTACAGAGGACAGTATACTGTATATATACTACAGAGGACAGTATACTGTATATATACACTACAGAGGACAGTATACTGTATGTATACTACAGAGGACAGTATATTGTGTATATACTACAGGAGGACAGTATACTGTATATATATATACTACAGAGGACACATACTGTATAAATACATACTACAGAGGACAGTATACTGTATATATACTACAGAGGACAGTATACTGTATATATACTACAGAGGACAGTATATTGTGTATATACTACAGAGGACAGTATACTGTATATATACTACAGAGGACAGTATATTGTGTATATACTACAGGAGGACAGTATACTGTATATATATACTACAGAGGACACTATACTGTATAAATACATACTACAGAGGGCAGTATACTGTATATACACTACAGAGGACAATATAATGTATATACACTACAGAGGACAGTATACTGTATATATACTACAGAGGACAGTATAATGTATATACACTACAGAGGACAGTATACTGTATATATACTACAGAGGACAGTATGCTGTATACATACACTACAGAGGACAGTGTACTGTATATACTACAGAGGACAGTATGCTGTATATATACACTACAGAGGACAGTGTACTGTATATATACACTACAGAGGACAGTATACTGTATATATACTACAGAGGACAGTATATTGTATATATACTACAGAGGACAGTATACTGTATATATATACTACAGAGGACAGTATACTGTATATATACTACAGAGGACAGTATAATGTATATATACTACAGAGGACAGTATACTGTATATATACTACAGAGGACAGTATAATATATATACACACTACAGAGGACAGTATACTGTATATATACTACAGAGGACAGTATGCTGTATATATACACTACAGAGGACAGTGTACTGTATATACTACAGAGGACAGTATGCTGTATATATACACTACAGAGGACAGTGTACTGTATATATACACTACAGAGGACAGTATACTGTATATATACTACAGAGGACAGTATATTGTATATATACTACAGAGGACAGTATACTGTATATATACACTACAGAGGACAGTATACTGTATATATACTACAGAGGACAGTATATTGTGTATATACTACAGGAGGACAGTATACTGTATATATATACTACAGAGGACAGTATATTGTGTATATACTACAGGAGGACAGTATACTATATATATACTACAGAGGACAGTATAATGTATATATACTACAGAGGACAGTATACTGTATATATACTACAGAGGACAGTATAATGTATATACACTACAGAGGACAGTATACTGTATATATACACTACAGAGGACAGTATATTGTATATATACTACAGAGGACAGTATACTGTATATATACACTACAGAGAACAGTATACTGTATATATACTACAAAGGACAGTATACTGTATATATACTACAGAGAACAGTATACTGTATATATACTACAGAGGACAATATACTGTATATATACTACAGGGGACAGTAAACTGTATATATACTAGAGGACAGTATACTGTATATATACTACAGGAGGACAGTATACTGTATAAATATATACCACAGAGGACAGTATAATGTATATATACTACAGAGGACAGTATACTGTATAAATATATACTACAGAGGACAGTATACTATATATATACTACAGAGGACAGTATACTGTATATATATATATATACATATATATATATACACTACAGAGGACAGTATACTGCTACAGAGGGATCTGGATAGATTGGAGGCTTGGGCAGAAAAGTGGCAGATGAAGTTTAAAACTGACAAATGTAAAGTTATGCACATGGGAAGGAATAATGCAAGTCACCCGTACAGACTAAATGGTAAAACACTGGGTAACACCGACATGGAATAGGATCTAGGAATTTTAGTGAACAGCAATCTAAGGGTCCATTTACATGTCCGCAAAATTGGTCCCCATACGTTCCCCAATTTTGAGGAACAGGTGCAAACCCATTAATTTTCAATGGGGGCGGAATGTGCTGTCCGCAAAAAAAATAGAACATGTCCTATTCTTGTCCACAAATGCGAAAAAAGACAACTGAGAAGAGATCTAATAACTATGTATAAATATATCAGGGGTCAGTACAGAGATCACTCCCATCATCTATTTATCCCCAGGACTGTGACTGTGACGAGGGGACATCCTCTGCGTCTGGAGGAAAGAAGGTTTGTACACAAACATAGAAGAGGATTCTTTAAGGTAAGAGCAGTGAGACTGTGGACTCTATACTGTAAGAGCAGTGAGACTATGGACTCTATACTGTAAGAGCAGTGAGACTATGGACTCTTTACTGTAAGAGCAGTGAGACTATGGACTCTTTACTGTAAGAGCAGTGAGACTATGGACTCTATACTGTAAGAGCAGTGAGACTATGGACTCTGTACTGTAAGAGCAGTGAGACTATGGACTCTATACTGTAAGAGCAGTGAGACTATGGACTCTTTACTGTAAGAGCAGTGAGACTATGGACTCTATACTGTAAGAGCAGTGAGACTATGGACTCTTTACTGTAAGAGCAGTGAGACTGTGGACTCTATACTGTAAGAGCAGTGAGACTATGGACTCTGTACTATAAGAGCAGTGAGACTATGGACTCTATACTGTAAGAGCAGTGAGACTATGGACTCTATACTGTAAGAGCAGTGAGACTATGGACTCTATACTGTAAGAGCAGTGAGACTATGGACTCTATACTGTAAGAGCAGTGAGACTATGGACTCTATACTGTAAGAGCAGTGAGACTATGGACTCTATACTGTAAGAGCAGTGAGACTATGGACTCTATACTGTAAGAGCAGTGAGACTATGGACTCTATACTGTAAGAGCAGTGAGACTATGGACTCTATACTGTAAGAGCAGTGAGACTATGGACTCTTTACTGTAAGAGCAGTGAGACTATGCACTCTCTACTGTAAGAGCAGTGAGACTATGGACTCTATACTGTAAGAGCAGTGAGACTATGGACTCTTTACTGTAGGAGCAGTGAGACTATGGACTCTATACTGGAGGAGCAGTGAGACTGTGGACTCTATACTGTAAGAGCAGTGAGACTATGGACTTTTCACTGTAAGAGCAGTGAGACTATGGACTCTTTACTGTAAGAGCAGTGAGACTATGGACTCTTCACTGTAAGAGCAGTGAGACTATGGACTCTTTACTGTAAGAGCAGTGAGACTATGGACTCTTTACTGTAAGAGCAGTGAGACTATGGACTCTTTACTGTAAGAGCAGTGAGACTATGGACTCTTCACTGTAAGAGCAGTGAGACTATGGACTCTATACTGTAAGAGCAGTGAGACTATAGAAACATAGAAACATAGAATATGTCGGCAGATAAGAACCATTTGGCCCATCTAGTCTGCCCAATATACTGAATACTATGGATAGCCCCGGCCCTATCTTATATGAAGGATGGCCTTATGCCTATCCCATGCATGCTTAAACTCCTTCACTGTATTTGCCGCTACCACTTCTGCAGGAAGGCTATTCCATGCATCCACTACCCTCTCAGTAAAGTAATACTTCCTTATATTACTTTTAAACCTTTGCCCCTCTAATTTAAAACTGTGTCCTCTTGTGGTAGTTTTTCTTCTTGTAAATATGCTCTCCTCCTTTACCGAGTTGATTCCCTTTATGTATTTAAAAGTTTCTATCATATCCCCTCGGTCTCTTCTTTCTTCCAAGCTCTACATGTTAAGGTCTTTTAACCTTTCCTGGTAAGTTTTATCCTGCAATCCATGTACCAGTTTAGTAGCTCTTCTCTGAACTCTCTCTAGAGTATCTATATCCTTCTGGAGATATGGCCTCCAGTACTGCGCACAATACTCCAAGTGAGGTCTCACTAGTGATCTGTACAGCGGCATAAGCACTTCACTCTTTCTACTGCTTATACCTCTCCCTATACATCCAAGCATTCTGCTGGCATTTCGTGCTGCTTTATTACATTGTCTTCCCACCTTTAAGTCTTCTGAAATAATTACTCCTAAATCCCTTTCCTCAGATACTGAGGTCAGGACTGTGTCGAATATTCTATATTCTGCCCTTGGGTTTTTACGCCCCAGGTGCATTATCTTGCACTTATCCACATTAAATTTCAGTTGCCAGAGTTCTGACCATTCTTCTAGTTTTCCTAAGTCCTTTCCATTTGGCGTTTCCCTCCAGGAACATCAACCCTGTTACATATCTTTGTGTCATCAGCAAAAAGACCCACCTTACCATCGAGGCCTTCTGCAATATCACTTATGAAGATATTAAACAAAATTGGTCCCAGTACAGATCCCTGTGGAATCCCACTGGTAACATGACCTTGTTTTGAATGTTCTCCATTGACTACAACCCTCTGTTGCCTGTCACTCAGCCACTGCCTAATCCACTCAACAATATGGGAGTCCATGCTCAATGACTGCAGTTTATTGATAAGTCTTCTATGTGGGACAGTGTCAAAAGCCTTACTAAAATCTAGATATGCGATGTCTACTGCACCTCCACCGTCTATTATGGACTCTATACTGTAAGAGCAGTGAGACTATGGACTCTATACTGTAAGAGCAGTGAGACTATGGACTCTTTACTGTAAGAGCAGTGAGACTATGGACTCTTTACTGTAAGAGCAGTGAGACTATGGACTCTATACTGTAAGAGCAGTGAGACTATGGACTCTTACTGTAAGAGCAGTGAGACTATGGACTCTATACTGTAAGAGCAGTGAGACTATGGACTCTTACTGTAAGAGCAGTGAGACTATGGACTCTACTGTAAGAGCAGTGAGACTATGGACTCTTACTGTAAGAGCAGTGAGACTATGGACTCTTACTGTAAGAGCAGTGAGACTATGGACTCTTACTGTAAGAGCAGTGAGACTATGGGCTCTTTACTGTAAGAGCAGTGAGACTATGGACTCTTACTGTAAGAGCAGTGAGACTATGGACTCTTACTGTAAGAGCAGTGAGACTATGGACTCTTACTGTAAGAGCAGTGAGACTATGGACTCTTACTGTAAGAGCAGTGAGACTATGGACTCTACTGTAAGAGCAGTGAGACTATGGACTCTACTGTAAGAGCAGTGAGACTATGGACTCTTACTGTAAGAGCAGTGAGACTATGGACTCTTACTGTAAGAGCAGTGAGACTATGGACTCTTACTGTAAGAGCAGTGAGACTATGGACTCTTACTGTAAGAGCAGTGAGACTATGGACTCTACTGTAAGAGCAGTGAGACTATGGACTCTATACTGTAAGAGCAGTGAGACTATGGACTCTCTGTAAGAGCAGTGAGACTATGGACTCTTACTGTAAGAGCAGTGAGACTATGGACTCTACTGTAAGAGCAGTGAGACTATGGACTCTACTGTAAGAGCAGTGAGACTATGGACTCTTACTGTAAGAGCAGTGAGACTATGGACTCTTACTGTAAGAGCAGTGAGACTATGGACTCTTACTGTAAGAGCAGTGAGACTATGGACTCTTACTGTAAGAGCAGTGAGACTATGGACTCTATACTGTAAGAGCAGTGAGACTATGGACTCTTACTGTAAGAGCAGTGAGACTATGGACTCTTACTGTAAGAGCAGTGAGACTATGGACTCTTACTGTAAGAGCAGTGAGACTATGGACTCTATACTGTAAGAGCAGTGAGACTATGGACTCTTACTGTAAGAGCAGTGAGACTATGGACTCTTACTGTAAGAGCAGTGAGACTATGGACTCTTACTGTAAGAGCAGTGAGACTATGGACTCTTACTGTAAGAGCAGTGAGACTATGGACTCTTACTGTAAGAGCAGTGAGACTATGGACTCTTACTGTAAGAGCAGTGAGACTATGGACTCTTACTGTAAGAGCAGTGAGACTATGGACTCTTACTGTAAGAGCAGTGAGACTATGGACTCTTACTGTAAGAGCAGTGAGACTATGGACTCTTACTGTAAGAGCAGTGAGACTATGGACTCTTACTGTAAGAGCAGTGAGACTATGGACTCTTACTGTAAGAGCAGTGAGACTATGGACTCTTACTGTAAGAGCAGTGAGACTATGGACTCTTACTGTAAGAGCAGTGAGACTATGGACTCCTATACTGTAAGAGCAGTGAGACTATGGACCTTTAATGTTACGAGCAGTGAGACTAGGACTCTTTACTGTAAGAGCAGTGAGACTCATGGACTCTATACTGTAGAGCAGTGAGACTATGGACTCTATACTGTAAGAGCAGTGAGACTATGGACTCTATACTGTAAGGAGCAGGTGAGACTATGGACTCTATACTGTAAGAGCAGTGAGCTATGACTCTTTACGTAAGAGCAGTGGAGGACTATGGACCTCTTACTGTAAGAGCAGTGTAGACTATGGACTCTTTACTGTAAGAGCAGTGAGACCTATTGGACTCCTATTACTGTAGGAGCAGGTGAGACTATGGACTCTATACTGTAAGAGGCAGTGAGACTATGGACTCTTTACTGTAAGAGCAGTGAGACTATGGACTCTTTACTGTAAGAGCAGTGAGACTATTGGAACTCTACTATACTGTAAGAGCAGTGACCGACTATGGACTCGTATACTGTTAAGAGCAGTGAGACTAGGACTCTAGTACTGTAAGAGCAGGTGAGACTATGGACTCTTTACTGTAAGAGCAGTGAGACTGTGGACTCTTTTACTAGTAAGAGCAGTGAGACTATCGAACTCTTTACTGTAAAGAGCAGTGAGGACTATGGACTCTTATACGGTAAGAGCAGTGAGGACCTATGGCCTCTATACTGTAAGAGCAGTGAGGACTATGGACTCTTGTACTGTAAGAGCAGTGAGACTATGGACTCTTTACTGTACGACTATGGACTCTTACTGTAAGAGCAGTGAGACTATGGACTCTTACTGTAAGAGCAGTGAGACTATGGACTCTATACTGTAAGAGCAGTGAGACTATGGACTCTACTGTAAGAGCAGTGAGACTATGGACTCTTACTGTAAGCAGTGAGACTATGGACTCTTACTGTAAGAGCAGTGAGACTATGGACTCTTACTGTAAGAGCAGTGAGACTATGGACTCTACTGTAAGAGCAGTGAGACTATGGACTCTTACTGTAAGAGCAGTGAGACTATGGACTCTTACTGTAAGAGCAGTGAGACTATGGACTCTTACTGTAAGAGCAGTGAGACTATGGACTCTATACTGTAAGAGCAGTGAGACTATGGACTCTTACTGTAAGAGCAGTGAGACTATGGACTCTTACTGTAAGAGCAGTGAGACTATGGACTCTTACTGTAAGAGCAGTGAGACTATGGACTCTTACTGTAAGAGCAGTGAGACTATGGACTCTTACTGTAAGAGCAGTGAGACTATGGACTCTTACTGTAAGAGCAGTGAGACTATGGACTCTATACTGTAAGAGCAGTGAGACTATGGACTCTTACTGTAAGAGCAGTGAGACTATGGACTCTACTGTAAGAGCAGTGAGACTATGGACTCTTACTGTAAGAGCAGTGAGACTATGGACTCTTACTGTAAGAGCAGTGAGACTATGGACTCTTACTGTAAGAGCAGTGAGACTATGGACTCTTACTGTAAGAGCAGTGAGACTATGGACTCTACTGTAAGAGCAGTGAGACTATGGACTCTTACTGTAAGAGCAGTGAGACTATGGACTCTTACTGTAGCAGTGAGACTATGGACTCTTACTGTAAGAGCAGTGAGACTATGGACTCTTACTGTAAGCAGTGAGACTATGGACTCTTTACTGTAAGAGCAGTGAGACTATGGACTCTTACTGTAAGAGCAGTGAGACTATGGACTCTTACTGTAAGAGCAGTGAGACTATGGACTCTTACTGTAAGAGCAGTGAGACTATGGACTCTTACTGTAAGAGCAGTGAGACTATGGACTCTATACTGTAAGAGCAGTGAGACTATGGACTCTTACTGTAAGAGCAGTGAGACTATGGACTCTTACTGTAAGAGCAGTGAGACTATGGACTCTACTGTAAGAGCAGTGAGACTATGGACTCTTACTGTAAGAGCAGTGAGACTATGGACTCTTACTGTAAGAGCAGTGAGACTATGGACTCTTACTGTAAGAGCAGTGAGACTATGGACTCTTACTGTAAGAGCAGTGAGACTATGGACTCTTACTGTAAGAGCAGTGAGACTATGGACTCTTACTGTAAGAGCAGTGAGACTATGGACTCTTACTGTAAGAGCAGTGAGACTATGGACTCTTACTGTAAGAGCAGTGAGACTATGGACTCTTACTGTAAGAGCAGTGAGACTATGGACTCTTACTGTAAGAGCAGTGAGACTATGGACTCTTACTGTAAGAGCAGTGAGACTATGGACTCTTACTGTAAGAGCAGTGAGACTATGGACTCTTACTGTAAGAGCAGTGAGACTATGGACTCTTACTGTAAGAGCAGTGAGACTATGGACTCTTACTA
>NW_025334671.1:0-113100 GCF_014858855.1 Bufo gargarizans
AGCTACGTGTTACAGTGTCCGTCAGTGTCCGTGTGAGGGGGAAGGAGAGGAGCTACGTGTTACAGTGCCCGTCAGTGTCAGATGGAAGGAGAGGAGCTACGTGTTACAGTGCCCGTCAGTGTCTGTGTGAGAGGGAAGGAGAGGAGCTACGTGTTACAGTGCCGTCAGTGTCCGTGTGAGGGGAAGGAGAGGAGCTACTGGTTACAGTGCCCGTCAGTGTCAGATGGAAGGAGAGGAGCTACGTGTTACAGTGCCCGTCAGTGTCTGTGTGAGAGGGAAGGAGAGGAGCTACGTGTTACAGTGCCGTCAGTGTCTGTGTGAGAGGGAAAGGAGAGGAGCTACGTGTTACAGTGCCCGTCAGTGTGAGAGGGAAGGAGAGGAGCTACGTGTTACAGTGCCCGTCAGTGTGAGAGGGAAGGAGAGGAGCTACGTGTTACAGTGTCCGTCAGTGTCTGTGTGAGAGGGAAGGAGAGGAGCTACGTGTTACAGTGCCCGTCAGTGTCTGTGTGAGAGGGAAGGAGAGGAGCTACGTGTTACAGTGCCCGTCAGTGTCAGAGGGAAGGAGAGGAGCTACGTGTTACAGTGCCCGTCAGTGTCTGTGTGAGACTGGTGCTGTGAGAGGGAAGGAGAGGAGCTACGTGTTACAGTGCCCGTCAGTGTCTGTGTGAGAGGGAAGGAGAGGAGCTACGTGTTACAGTGCCCGTCAGTGTCTGTGTGAGAGGGAAGGAGAGGAGCTACGTGTTACAGTGCCCGTCAGTGTCTGTGTGAGAGGGAAGGAGAGGAGCTACTTGTTACAGTGCCCGTCAGTGTCTGTGTGAGACTGGTGCTGTGAGAGGGAAGGAGAGGAGCTACGTGTTACAGTGCCCGTCAGTGTCAGATGGAAGGAGAGGAGCTACGTGTTACAGTGCCCGTCAGTGTCTGTGTGAGAGGGAAGGAGAGGAGCTATGTGTTACAGTGCCCGTCAGTGTCCGTGTGAGAGGGAAGGAGAGGAGCTACGTGTTACAGTGCCCGTCAGTGTCCGTGTGAGAGGGAAGGAGAGGAGCTACTTGTTACAGTGCCCGTCAGTGTCTGTGTGAGAGGGAAGGAGAGGAGCTACGTGTTACAGTGCCCGTCAGTGTCTGTGTGAGAGGGAAGGAGAGGAGCTACGTGTTACAGTGCCCGTCAGTGTCAGATGGAAGGAGAGGAGCTACGTGTTACAGTGCCCGTCAGTGTCTGTGTGAGACTGGTGCTGTGAGAGGGAAGGAGAGGAGCTACGTGTTACAGTGCCCGTCAGTGTCCGTGTGAGACTGGTGCTGTGAGAGGGAAGGAGAGGAGCTACGTGTTACAGTGCCCGTCAGTGTCTGTGTGAGAGGGAAGGAGAGGAGCTACGTGTTACAGTGCCCGTCAGTGTCTGTGTGAGACTGGTGCTGTGAGAGGGAAGGAGAGGAGCTACGTGTTACAGTGCCCGTCAGTGTCTGTGTGAGAGGGAAGGAGAGGAGCTACGTGTTACAGTGCCCGTCAGTGTCAGAGGGAAGGAGAGGAGCTACGTGTTACAGTGCCCGTCAGTGTCAGATGGAAGGAGAGGAGCTACGTGTTACAGTCTCTGCCCGTCAGTGTCCATGTGGTACTTTTTACTACATGCAAATAACTGTGGAAAAAAAAAATTGACATACAGTTTTTTCTTAGCGCTTTGAACCATTTGTGCAAGCATCCTATGGCCGTCTGTCCGTTTTTTTTGTAACTGCTGTTAAAAATTGCTATTAAAAACTGAAGAATTTTTATTGGGGTTTTAAGTTAAAACCCCAACACCTGCAGTACCCTCAGTATATGTATTATGCACCCATTTGTGCCCCTAGTAATTATTAATGTCCCCTTGGTGCCTCCCAGTAGTTTTTGTAGCCCCCCAGTTGTGCCCCAATACATATACACATTTAAGTCACATTATTCAGACCACCAGCTGATCTCCAGAGAAACCAACCTGTGCAGCACGCACAGAGGCTAGACATGCTGGGAAGGACTTAGTCCTGGTAGGTTGTCACTGGTATCTGGAGCCATGCTGACTGCACTGCATCCCACAGCTGAGAGCGAAGCCAACTATTGAGGTGGTGTCACAGATGCTTAGGGTGGGGGGGATTTATAGAGTGAACACAACCATCGAGATGGTCCCACAGATGCTGCTGGGGGTTTAGGGGAAGATCCATAAAGTAAACATGACTATTGAGGTGGCATGACCACAGATGCTGAAGGGGGTGGGGTAGAAGATCCATAGAGTGAAAATTACTATTGAGGTGGTCCCACAGGTCCTGGAGGGGGTGTGGGGGAGGATACATAGAGCGAGCACACTCCATTGAGGTGGTCCCACAGGTCCTGGAGGGGGTGTGGGGGAGGATACATAGAGCGAGCACACTCCATTGAGGTGGTCCCACAGGTCCTGGAGGGGGTGTGGGGGAGGATACATAGAGCGAGCACACTCCATTGAGGTGGTCCCACAGGTCCTGGAGGGGGTGTGGGGGAGGATACATAGAGCGAGCACACTCCATTGAGGTGGTCCCACAGATGCAAAATTAAGTTCATGTCTGGGAATTTAGGGGGCCAGGGTAGTACTTGAAAATCTTGGTCATGCTCTTCCAGTATTGGACATTTCTAGTCGTGTTACATGTCGCTTGTTTTGCTGGAAGATCCCATCCACCCCAGGAAAACAATCGGCATGTATGGGTGTATGTGATCTGCAAGGATGGATTCATACCCAGAGTAGCTTCCATATGGATGAGTGGGCCCAGAGAATGCCACAGAAATCTCTCAGACTATAATGCTTAGTGTTGATCACGAATATTCGAATTTCGAATTTTTATCGCGAATATAGCCACTTCGAAAATTCGAATAGTTATATATATATTCGTAATTTCGAATATTCGTTTTTTCCGTTTTTTTTTTTTTTTTTTTTAAAATCAGTACACACGATCCCTTCCTGCTTCTAGCTTGTGGGCCAATAAGAAGGCTGCAATATACTTGACTTTAGGAGTAGTGATGAGCGGCAGGGGTCATATTCGAAAATGCACGATTTTTTTTTCTTGAAAAAATCGGCAAGGTAATTATTGTGTAATATGCGAATTTTCGGATTTGAATTTTTATTGCGAATTTTTCAACTTTAAGACAAAGAAGATTATAGCACTATGTTAGCTAAATTGCTCTATATTCGTTTTTTTCGAATATTCGCTATATTGCTATATATTCTTGTTTTAGAATATTACAAATATTCGAAAAAACGAAGTTATAGCAATATAGCGAAAATTCGAAAAAAACGAATATAGAGCAATTTAGCTAATATAGTGCTATAATCTTCTTTGTCTAATAGTTGTAATTTTTTTCTCATCTGAAGTTCAGATTGGAAAAAAATTACAACTATAAAAAAAAATATTATAGCACTATATTAGCTAAATTGCTCTATATTCGTTTTTTTCGAATATTCGCTATATTGATATAATTACCAATATTCGAAAAAACTGTTATAGCAATATAGCGAATATTCAAAAAATCGAAAATAGAGCAATTTAGCTAATATAGTGCTATAATCTTTTGGGTTTTTTTCTTGAAAAAAATCGGCAAGGTAATGATTGTGTAATATGCGAATTTTCGGATTCGAATTTTTATTGCGAATTTTTTAACTTACAACTATTAGACAATAGCACTATATTAGCTTAATTGCTCTATATTCGTTTTTTTCCAATTTTCGCTATATTGCTATAACTTCGTTTTTTCGAATATTCGTAATTATAGCAATATAGCGAATATTCGAAAAAAACGAATATAGAGCAATTTAGCTAATATAGTGCTATAATCTTTTTTTTTATAGTTGTAATTTTTTTCCAATCTGAACTTCAGATGAGAAAAAAATTACAACTATTAGACAAAGAAGATTATAGCACTATATTTGCTAAATTGCTCTATATTCGTTTTTTCGAATATTTGTAATATTCTAAATCAAGAATATATAGCAATAAAGCGAATATTCGAAAAAAACGAATATAGAGCAATTTAGCTCAGTGCTATAATCTTCTTTGTCTTAAAGTCGAAAAATTCGCAATAAAAATTCGAATCCGAAAATTCGAATTACGAAACTTTGCATATTACACAATCATTACCTTGCCGATTTTTTGCAAGAAATTGTTTTTGCGAATTTTCGAATTTTCGAATATTCGACGAATATTCTAAAAAATATTCGCGAAATATCGCGAATTCGAATATGACCCCTGCCGCTCATCACTAATAATGCTGCCCCCACCAGCTTAAGTTCTACTAATGGCTGCAGGGTGGTTGTTCTAAGATATTTCTCGCCTGACACGCCAAGGTCCACCTGTTCCATGTAGCATAAAATGTGACTCATCGGAGAAGACAACCCTTGACCAATCAGCGGAGGTCCAATCAGATACTGCTCTGAAAATTGAAGCCATTTCTGCTTCTCTGATAACTTACCCTATCACACACCTCATATATCCACCAAGCCAGCTCATGACACCTACCTTCCTACTTGAGCTACGTGCTGCCGACATCGACAGTAGGAAGTGGTCCGAATAATGTGACTTTGTGTACAATGGCCCCTAGTTGTGCCACGTGTGTGTGTATATATAATGCAATGTCCCCCCCACACTTGTTCCAGGTCTCGCTGCCTCCAGTGCTGAGAGAGTCTTTCAGCGCATGCAAATGGAGAGGTATTTTATGATGATTTTTTAACCCCCTTTTTTGAACGGACATTAGACTAGTGCTCTCCTGTCTAAATGGCCGTTAACAATTATTCCAGTGAGGTCTGTCTGGCCATTAAAACGGGCAAAATTAGGACATGTCCTATTTTGTGAAGGCCAATATTCAGTGGCAGTTAAAAACGACCATGTGAATAGCCATAGACTTCCGTTGGTTCTAGAAATGCCCGTGTAATGGCCATTTATCACGTTTGGATGAGTGTAGCCCTAGTGTCTCATGTCGTGTCAGCGGAGACAGCTGGCTGGTTGTAGTGCAGCTCTGACATCAGTAAATGAACATTCAGAGATAATGTAGAAGGAAGGATGAGACCCAACATTCAAACATTGTCCTGGCCATGTTATTGATGAAATATCATCCTCTTCTGGACCGTGATGGCTCCTATTATTCTTACACCTGTCCTTCTCAGGACTTTACATAGGCTTTATTACCTTCATTTCAATATCTCCCCGAAGTTCCAGTTGAAAGCAGCTAAATTCATCTAAGACTTCTTTGGTGGTTGAAGAAATGTGGATCTTAAGTGCTGAAGAGGAGAGGAAATGCGATCAGTCTGGAATGGGTAGTATAGGACACAGCTTAACTAACTCCTACCACTATGGACCTTTCTGTAACATCATCTGGAGGTTGCAGAACCTATAGCTATGCAAGCCAAGCAGTTCCAGCAGCAGGATCAACTATTTGCACAAGATCCTGCTGGATTACCTCCAAATGCTGATTTTATACAATTGCAGGGAATGTCGCCCACCCAACAACAAGTGATTACACATTCCTAGATTTTGAATGCATTTGTCCAACTGTTCCATGTTTAAGTACTTTTTGCGCAACTTGCTGTTCTCTATCAATGAGCTATACTGCAAAATTCACACCAGGTGTTTGATCCATGAATCGCCCAATAAATGTCCTGCTTCAATGCCTTAATTAGAATTGGTATTTACACAGTCCTCCTCATCATGCTGTTCACATATTGACATCATGAGACCAAGACGACACCTAACAATTGATCAACAGTACCTCACCATTTTGAAGCAGGATGTTCTCAGATGGAAGTGGCCACTGAATTTAGAGTGTCACAGAGTGTCATCAGCAGGTTGCAACAGAGATACAGAGAGAATGGAAGAGTCACAGAAAGGCATAGCAGTGGACATCCTTTGGCCACATCCCACACTAATGACCGCTTCATTGTGAACAATGCCCTGCGGAACTAGATGATGAATGCCACACAACTCCAGGCACATTTAACGGAGGTGAGAGGCACCCAAGTGTCATATCAGACTATTCGAAACTGTTTATATCAGAGTAGTCTGCGTGCTAGACGACCAGCAAAGGTACCTGACCACACCAGGCACAGGAATCATCGTCTTGCATGGGCCAGGGAGCATCTACGCTGGACGAGGGACCAGTGGCCTCAGTGTTGTTCACTGATGAAAGTTGATTCACGCTGAGCAGAAATGATGTTACGGAGAGTGCTCTGCATCAGCCAGTGTGGTCACCAGACAAGCCTTTGGTGGTGGTGATGGTGTTACAGTTTGGGCAGGTGCGTCTAGTAAATACAGAACTGCCCTTCACTTTGTGAATGGTACAGTGACAAGCCCATACTATTTGAAGAACATTATTAATCCAGTCATTGTGCCTCTGCATGAACAACACAGGCCTAATTTCATCTTTATGGAGGACAATGCCCCAGCTCATCGAGGTTGTATCATTAGAGAATAGCCGCTGTAGACTGGGAGACCTCAAATGGAGTGGTCTCCACTTTCTCCAGACCTAAATCCCAGGTCGTAACTCTGTACTCCAGAACTTCAATGACCTGAGGGCCACCATTCAAGAAGAGTGGGATGCCATGCCTCAGCAGACAATAAGTCCCATTTGTGAACAGCGGGAGATGTCGTTATCAATCTGGAATTGATGGTCAAAGCCACATGACAAGTTTTTGAGACACTGAAATTTTTTCTGGGGGTATACCCAGCACTAGTGTTGGCTTTTGTTTCAATAAATTTTTTGAGATGAGGAAATCACTGCATGCTTCTACTTAAATGTCCTACTTTCATGATATAATATCACTGGAGCAGGAACCTTTTACATTTTACATAAATTTCACCCGAAAGCCAAATATCCTTAACTTTTTGCAAGTAGTGTATTACTTCTCAGCATTTAGCATTTTTACAAGGACTCTAATGAGCTCAACATTGCCTTGTGAAGGCTACATGAGATGATGCTCACCTTCCCCATTAGATTCCATCCGGGACGCTGTGTTCACTGTGTCACCAAACAGACAGTAGCGTGGCATCTTCAGTCCAACCACACCTGCGCAGACTGGACCTAAACAAACAGGAATAATATGCCCCTTATATAAATGGTGACAAACGGCTGATGAATATAATAAGGATTGTTTTCTGCAGTGTGTATTATTGAAGAACTGGTGAGGTGACATATCAATTGCCCTCTGTATGGGATCAGCTTATTAGTATGAGAGTCACTGAAAAAGTAGAGCACAGCTACCTGAAGAGCTTGGAGCTGCCAGGCTATAGACCGACAGCTACCTGAAGAACTTGGAGCTGCCAGGCTATAGACCCCCAGCTACCTGAAGAGCTTGGAGCTGCCAGGCTATAGACCCCCAGCTACCTGAAGAGCTTGGAGCTGCCAGGCTATAGACCCCCAGCTACCTGAAGAGCTTGGAGCTGCCAGGCTATAGACCCCCAGCTACCTGAAGAGCTTCGAGCTGCCAGGCTATAGACCCCCAGCTACCTGAAGACCTTGGAGCTGCCAAGCTATAGACCCACAGCTACCTAAAGAAGTTGGAGCCGCCAGGCTATAGACCCCCAGCTACCTGAAGACCTTGGAGCTGCCAAGCTCTAGACCCACAGCTACCTAAAGACATTGGAGCTGCCAAGCTCTAGACCCACAGCTACCTAAAGACCCTGGAGCCGCCAAGCTATAGACCCCCAACTACCTAAAGAACTTGGAGCTGCCAGGCTATAGACCCCCAGCTACCTGAAGAGCTTGGAGCTGCCAGGCTATAGACCCACAGCTATGTGAAGAATTTGAAGTTGCCAGGCTATAGGCCCACATAAAGATATTACAGGAGGCTCGGGGACAGAGCTAGTAGAATTAGGTGGCTCTCAGTAAAACACATACTGTAGGTCCTTACGAGTGTCAAATATCTTCAGCCCCAGGCCCGACACCAGAAGCAGCACAGTATAAGTAAAGCATTTACTGATGAATGTGGATATTATTAGACCTTTGTATTGGAAGGTACATGATGGTCCTCTTCTGATCAGCCTTAGGCCTCATGTACATGACCGTATCCATTCTGTGGTCCACAAAACACAAATCCACAAAAGCATACTAGCCGGGTGTGTTCCAAGATTTTATCGTTTCACATGTCTCACCCTATGTTACAAATGCCTATTCTTGCCCACAAAACAGACAAGAAAAGGAGATGTTCTATATTTTGTGGGTCAGCAGAACGGACAAACAGATGCAGACAAAAATACGATGGTGTGCAAGGGGGCTTAGACTTAAGACCCTGGATGGCTACTGCCACGATTTGTAACATTGTGATGTTTTAGAACGCTCTCCCCTTTGTGTGGGGGTCCCTGTCACCCCCCCCCCCTTATCTGCCTGGGTAGAATGTTTTTACCTTGGCAGGAGCGGGGTCCTCAGGCCCACGCCGCCTCTGTCTACACTCCAGTCTTTGATGAATCTTCACATATTTCCAAAGCCTCAGCCTGGGATCTTCTCTCCTTTTTAGGAAAAGTTTTCTTCTGCTCTTGTCTTTGTTTATCAGAAAAAAAGTAGATTAACCCCTTTAGAGCTGAAGTCCACCCTGACTGCCAGAGTTCTAGATCTCCCTGTACATTTAGTACTCATTCACATGGACGGATCTGGGGCTTTTCCAGGGCAGCTAATGCCCTTTGCCCATTGCTGGGGTAGTGGGCCTCTGATCGGCCTGAAATAATCTGTCCATGTCGCTGGAGAGAATAAATAACCAATGTGGATATTTGCTCCCTTCTTCTATAGAGGTTTATTTT
Organism: Bufo gargarizans; assembly: GCF_014858855.1. NCBI lineage: Eukaryota > Metazoa > Chordata > Amphibia > Anura > Bufonidae > Bufo > Bufo gargarizans. The sequence goes on from NW_025334671.1 coordinate 8,766, forward strand.
TTTTTTAAAGGGAACCTGTCACCGGGATTTGGGGTATAGAGCTGAAGACATGGGTTGCTAGATGCCCGTTAGCACATCCGCAATATCCAGTCCCCATAGCTCTGTGTGCTTTTATTGCAAGGAGGAGATTCGGTGGATGCGGGGCGGTGCTGGACTCCTCTCGGGGACAGGACTCATCTCAGGTTAATTTGCATATATATCAATTTTTTTTTTTTTTTTTACACAATAAAAGCACACAGAGCTATGGGGACTGGGTATTGCGGATGTGCTAGTGGCCATTTGGCAGCCCATGTCCTCAGCTCTATACACAAAATCCAGATGACAGGTTCCCTTTAAGGGTATATACGGCTTCGTAAATCTTTATGTCTCCAATGCCGCCAAAATAGAAAAAAAACACAGGCACTTTGCCTTAGGCCCCTTTCACACGGGCGAGATTTCCGCGCGGATGCGATGCGTGAGTTGAACGCATTGCACCCGCACTGAATACCGACCCATTCATTTCTATAGGGCTGTGCACATGAGCGGTGATTTTCACGCATCACTTGTGCGTTGCGTGAAAATTGCAGCATGTTCTATATTGTGCGTTTTCGACGTAACGCAGACCCCATAGAAATGAATAGGGTTGCGTGAAAATCGTAAGCTTCCGCAAGCAAGTGCTAGGAGACGATCGGGATGGAGACCCGATCATTATTATTTTCCCTTGTAACATGGTTATAAGGGAAAATAATAGCATTCTGAATACTGAACGTATTCCCCCTGTAACTGGGGCTACTATGTCAGCCCTGAACTCAGTCTGTACAGCGCTGTATACTGCTGTACAGCCTCTCTGTGGGGAGTGTATTTCTCCTGTAACTGGGGCTACTATGTCAGCCCTGCACTGAGGCTGTACAGCACTGTATACTGCTGTACAGCCTCTCTGGGGGGTGTATTCCCCCTGTAACTGGGGCTACTATGTCAGCCCTGCACTCAGTCTGTACAGCGCTGTATACTGCTGTATAGCCTCTCTGGGGGGAGTATTTCCCCAGTAACTGGGGTTACTATGTCAGCCCTGCACTGAGGCTGTACAGCGCTGTATACTGCTGTACAGCCTCTCTGGGTGGTGTATTTCCCCTGTAACTGGGGCTACTATGTCAGCCCTGCACTGAGGCTGTACAGCGCTGTATACTGCTGTGCAGCCTCTCTGGGGGGAGTATTCCCCCTGTAACTGGGGCTACTATGTCAGCCCTGCACTCAGTCTGTACAGCGCTGTATACTGCTGTATAGCCTCTCTGGGGGGAGTATTTCCCCAGTAACTGGGGTTACTATGTCAGCCCTGCACTGAGGCTGTACAGCGCTGTATACTGCTGTACAGCCTCTCTGGGTGGTGTATTTCCCCTGTAACTGGGGCTACTATGTCAGCCCTGCACTGAGGCTGTACAGCGCTGTATACTGCTGTACAGCCTCTCTGGGGGTGTATTTCCCCTGTAACTGGGGCTACTATGTCAGCCCTGCACTCAGTCTGTACAGCGCTGTATACTGCTGTATAGCCTCTCTGGGGGGAGTATTTCCCCAGTAACTGGGGTTACTATGTCAGCCCTGCACTGAGGCTGTACAGCGCTGTATACTGCTGTACAGCCTCTCTGGGTGGTGTATTTCCCCAGTAACTGGGGCTCCTATGTCAGCCCTGCACTGAGGCTGTACAGCGCTGTATACTGCTGTGCAGCCTCTCTGGGGGGTGTATTTCCCCTGTAACTGGGGCTACTATGTCAGCCCTGCACTGAGGCTGTACAGCGCTGTATACTGCTGTACAGCCTCTCTGGGGGGAGTATTTCCCCAGTAACTGGGGCTACTATGTCAGCCCTGCACTGAGGCTGTACAGCGCTGTATACTGCTGTACAGCCTCTCTGGGGTGTGTATTTCCCCTGTAACTGGGGTTACTATGTCAGCCCTGCACTGAGGCTGTACAGCGCTGTATACTGCTGTATAGCCTCTCTGGGGTGTGTATTTCCCCTGTAACTGGGGCTACTATGTCAGCCCTGCACTGAGGCTGTACAGCGCTGTATACTGCTGTACAGCCTCTCTGGGGATGTATTTCTCCTGTAACTGGGGCTACTATGTCAGCCCTGCACTGAGGCTGTACAGCGCTGTATACTGCTGTACAGCCTCTCTGGGGGGTGTATTTCTCCTGTAACTGGGGCTCCTATGTAAGCCCTGCACTGAGGCTGTACAGTGCTGTATACTGCTGTACAGCCTCTCTGGGGGGTGTATTTCTCCTGTAACTGGGGCTCCTATGTCAGCCCTGCACTGAGGCTGTACAGCGCTGTATACTGCTGTACAGCCTCTCTGGGGGGTGTATTCCCCCTGTAACTGGGGCTACTATGTCAGCCCTGCACTGAGGCTGTACAGCGCTGTATACTGCTGTATAGCCTCTCTGGGGGGTGTATTTCTCCTGTAACTGGGGTTACTATGTCAGCCCTGCACTGAGGCTGTACAGCGCTGTATACTGCTGTACAGCCTCTCTGGGGTGTGTATTTCCCCTGTAACTGGGGCTACTATGTCAGCCCTGCACTGAGGCTGTACAGTGCTGTATACTGCTGTACAGCCTCTCTGGGGGGTGTATTTCCACTGTAACTGGGGCTACTATGTCAGCCCTGCACTGAGGCTGTACAGCTCTGTATACTGCTGTACAGCCTCTCTGGGGGGTGTATTTCCCCTGTAACTGGGGCTACTATGTCAGCCCTGCACTGAGGCTGTACAGCGCTGTATACTGCTGTACAGCCTCTCTGGGGGGTGTATTTCTCCTGTAACTGGGGCTCCTATGTCTGCCCTGCACTGAGGCTGTACAATGTTGTATACTGCTGTACGGACTCTCTGGGGTGTATTTCCCCTGTAACTGGGGCTACTATGTCAGCCCTGCACTGAGGCTGTACAGTGCTTTATACTGCTGTACAGCCTCTCTGGGGGGTGTATTTCCCCTGTAACTGGGGCTACTATGTCAGCCCTGCACTGAGGCTGTACAGCGCTGTATACTGCTGTACAGCCTCTCTGGGCTGTGTATTTCTCCTGTAACTGGGGCGACTATGTCAGCCCTGCTCTGAGGCTGTACAGCGTTGTATACTGCTGTACAGCCTCTCTGGGCTGTGTATTTCTCCTGTAACTGGGGCTCCTATGTCTGTCCTGCACTGAGGCTGTACAGTGCTGTATACTGCTGTACAGCCTCTCTGGGCTGTGTATTTCTCCTGTAACTGGGGCTCCTATGTCTGTCCTGCACTGAGGCTGTACAGTGCTGTATACTGCTGTACAGCCTCTCTGGGCTGTGTATTTCTCCTGTAACTAGGGCTCCTATGTCTGCCCTCCACTGAGGCTGTACAGTGCTGTATACTGCTGTACAGCCTCCCTGGGGGTCCTATTTTCCCTGTTACTGGGGCTTCTATGTCAAGTGAAGTTAAATGTCTCCCAGAGGTCTTGTATGACCTTAAGGGGGACACAAAGTAGAAAAAAAGAAAGAAAAAGGTTTCAAATGTAAAAAAAGAAAAAAAAATCCCCAATTAAGTAATTATTATTTTTTTATACAAAAATAAAAATAAAATAAATAGACATATTTGGTATTGCCGCGTCCATCTCTCAAAAAATAAAAACAAATATAGGTATATATCAGAACATGGAGACATCAAAACATAATTTTTTGGTTTCAAAAATGCTATTATTGTGTTAAAGTGAAATAAATAAAAAGTATACATATTAGGTATAGCTGCGTCCGTAACAACCAGCTCTATAAAAATATCACATGACCTAATCACTTTTTGTAACCATACATGACAAAAATTGCAACACCAAGCAATCAAAAAGGCGTATGACCCCCAAAATAGTACCAATCTAACCGTCACCTCATCCTGCAAAAAATCCCTACCTAAGACAATAAAAGACAATAAAAAAAGATACGGCTGTCAGACTATGGAGACACTAAAACATCATTTTTTTGGTTCAAAAGTATACTTATTAGGTATTGACACGTCCGTAACGATCTGCTCTATCAAAATGTCACAGAGATAAATGTGACTATATATTAGACTGCCTGTTGACAATGAGTCTGATGCACAGTGAGTCTATGTATCACTGAACAGAGTAAGTATTAATGGCGCAGCAGGTGAACTAGATAAACGTGACTATATCTTAGACCGCCTGTTGACAATGAGTCTGATGCACAGCGAGTCTATGTATTACTGAACAGAGTAAGTATTAATGGCGCAGCAGGTGAACTAGATAAACGTGACTATATATTAGACCGCCTGTTGACAATGAGTCTGATGCACAGTGAGTCTATGTATCACTGAACAGAGTAAGTATTAATGGCGCAGCAGGTGAACTAGATAAACGTGACTATATATTAGACCGCCTGTTGACAATGAGTTTGATGCACAGTGAGTCTATGTATTACTGAACAGAGTAAGTATTAATGGCGCAACAGGTGAACTAGATAAACATGACTATATATTAGACCGCCTGTTGACAGTGAGTCTATGTATCACTGAACAGAGTAAGTGTTAATGGCGCAGCAGGTGAACTAGATAAACATGACTATATATTAGACCGCCTGTTGACAATGAGTCTGATGCACAGTGAGTCTATGTATTACTGAACAGAGTAAGTATTAATTGCGCAGCAGGTGAACTAGATAAACATGACTATATCTTAGACCGCCTGTTGACAATGAGTCTGATGCACAGTGAGTCTATGCATCACTGAACAGAGTAAGTATTAATGGCGCAGCAGATGAACTACATAAATGCGTCTATATATTAGACCGCCTGTTGACAAGGAGTCTGATGCACAGTGAGTCTATGTATCACTGAACAGAGTAAGTATTAATGACGCAGCAGATGAACTAGATAAACGTGACTATATCTTAGACCGCCTGTTGACAATGAGTCTGATGCACAGTGAGTCTATGTATCACTGAACAGAGTAAGTGTTAATGGCGCAGCAGGTGAACTAGATAAACGTGACTATATATTAGACTGCCTGTTGACAATGAGTCTGATGCACAGTGAGTCTATGCATCACTGAACAGAGTAAGTATTAATGGCGCAGCAGGTGAACTAGATAAACGTGACTATATATTAGGCAGCCTGTTGACAATGAGTCTGATGCACAGTGAGTCTATGTATCACTGAACAGAGTAAGTATTAATGGCGCAGCAGGTGAACTAGATAAACGTGACTATATATTAGGCAGCCTGTTGACAATGAGTCTGATGCACAGTGAGTCTATGTATCACTGAACAGAGTAAGTATTAATGGTGCAGCAGATGAACTACATAAACGTGACTATATTTTAGACCACCTGTTGACAATGAGTCTGATGCACAGTGAGTCTATGTATCACTGAACAGAGTAAGTATTAATGGCGCAGCAGATGAACTACATAAACGTGACTATATATTAGACCGCCTGTTGACAATGAGTCTGATGCACAGTGAGTCTATGTATCACTGAACAGAGTAAGTGTTAATGGCGCAGCAGGTGAACTAGATAAATGCGTCTATATATTAGACCGCCTGTTGACAATGAGTCTGATGCACAGTGAGTCTATGTATCACTGAACAGAGTAAGTATTAATGGCGCAGCAGGTGAACTAGATAAATGCGTCTATATATTAGACCGCCTGTTGACAATGAGTCTGATGCACAGTGAGTCTATGTATCACTGAACAGAGTAAGTATTAATGGCGCAGCAGATGAACTAGATAAACGTGACTATATCTTAGACCGCCTGTTGACAATGAGTCTGATGCACAGTGAGTCTATGTATCACTGAACAGAGTAAGTGTTAATGGCGCAGCAGGTGAACTAGATAAACGTGACTATATATTAGACCGCCTGTTGACAATGAGTCTGATGCACAGTGAGTCTATGTATCACTGAACAGAGTAAGTGTTAATGGCGCAGCAGGTGAACTAGATAAACGTGACTATATATTAGACCGCCTGTTGACAATGAGTCTGATGCACAGTAAGTCTATGTATCACTGAACAGAGTAAGTATTAATGGCGCAGCAGGTGAACTAGATAAACGTGACTATATATTAGACCGCCTGTTGACAATGAGTCTGATGCACAGTGAGTCTATGTATCACTGGTCAGAGTAAGTGTTAATGGCGCAGCAGGTGAACTAGTGTTGAAGGTGCTCCATAAATCATGTGCAGGGTTAACCCTATCTGTCCTGTATGAGCCAGATTTCTTATACGGATATAATAAAAGGTGTTTAATCCGTATGGACATCACAAGCAGATCTGCCGCTGGATCCAGATGGAGCACCACGTCCCCTGCTGAAGTCACTCAACACAAGCGGGATTTGGCCAGAAATCATTCACACGAGCGATGCATGGCAGAGTCGGCTCGGTGGAGGATGATTTTGCCGCCAGGCTAAGTCAGTTTTGCCTGCAGTTGTGTTCAGGGCTTCAGTTCTTCCGTCTGGATTGTATTTGTTGTCATCTGTTTTTCATGCACATGAAAGAAACCCTGAAAAACAGCATCTAGCAACCATCAGCGGAGAACAGACCGTGCACAGATGCAGTCCCTGGGCATCAGTTTTTATTCACTGACCCATTGACTTGAATGAACCGGTCCTTCGAAAAAAACAAAAAAGGATGAAGATAGAAGATGGCTGAGCGGGAAAGACAGACATTGCATAGAGCCATTGAAATGAACGGGCCTGGGATCAGTCTGCATGTGAGGTAAGCCTAAGGGTTAAACAGATCAACTGGCAAATCTGCTAAATTCTAATCGCTGAATCCGTTTACTCGTTTCCAGCGACAACTTTGCGTGTTCATGACCCTCACAGCAGGAAAACCCGGAGCCGGATGGATGACACAAAAAATGGTGCCAAGCAGAGGATAACTGGTCATACGTGGGAATGGAATGGTCCGAATTCCTGGAGACACCAGTCTTTCAGCACACAATCACGTTCCGTGGATCAGCCCAATAGAGAGCAGATCATTAGAAATGACACCATGTCTGAATACCTGTATGGATTCCTATTCGCAGATGGAGCTGTGTGTTCGGGCGGTGACGGATCTTGAAGGTTTTCACAGTGTCCAGGAGGGCCAGGGACATACGCGCAATTTCTCGTGCATGCAACTTCCCATTCCGTACTGGTAACCCTGAAACCACCATGTATGCGTCACCGATGGTCTCCACCTGTGGAGATAGTCCTTTATATAAGCAGACAGAAAAGGCTGGGCAATATGAATATGGGCCAAAATGGAGAACTGTACCTACAGAAACAGTGAGGGCTCTGGGACAAGACCACCACTGCCACCTGAGGGTATTGGGGTGGGGTCTGTATCTTTACTGCTGGCAGGAGCTTGGATGGGGCCTAGGAATAATGATCATCTTAAAGTGGGGAGCACATCCCCTTCAGAAGAGTCCATCAGTCCAGTCTCTTACCTTGTAGACATCGAAGTTGTCTATTATAGCATCGAAACAGGTGTACAGGTCATTCAGTAAGGTGACCACCTGAGGAAACACAAGCAGGCTGGTAAGAAATACTTCCATGTATGTACGGATAGAGGAGTCAGGTGATGTTGGGGTTACCTGCATGGGCGTGCTCTCTGCAGACATTGAGGTGAACCCCACAATGTCACTGAAATAGATGGTGACGCTGTCAAAAGCTTCGGCCTGGACAGTCTCTCCTCTCTTCAGCTGCTCCGCCACTGAACTGCAGAGACAAGAGGCTCATGAGCGCATCTACCCCCAAGACGTGTCCTGCAGATGAAGCCCCATGTCTGCCAACACCAGAGATCTGCTCCAGCAGCTCTACGCCAGGGATCAGCCACCTCCGGCACCCCATCTCTTCCAAAACTATAACTCCTAGAATGCTTCACTCAATTCTATGGGAGATACAGCCAAACACGTGTGCATGCTGGGACTTGTAGTTTCACAGGTAGCTGATCCCTGCTCTACGCCATCAAAATGAGTCAAATGCAATTGTGGCATTCCACGCAGTTTCACAGACGTCCCTGACGTGACCTTTGTTACACTTTTTTCAGGAAGCCTGTAATATCAAGCTCCTGACGGCAGGCATCACATCCAGATGTTCCTCCGGTGGTGGCTTCTGGCAGGAAGTGGCTTTTCCGATCATATGGGTGAAATTGACTCATTTACTTGCGTTTGATACATTTTGAGTGCCACTGAGCGCTACTTTGATAAATGGTGTTATGTGAAAGTACATTGTATCATAAGATTGTGTGCGTTACCACATGGTGTTGTTACATTGTATCACATTGTGCTGTGTTAGGTCACATGGTGCGTTTTTCCATATTGTGTTACACAGTTTTGGGGTTTTGGGTTTTAGTGTAACCAGAGGTCTACTTTAGGTGAAGCACTGTTTGCAGTGTGACCAGTGGACTAGTGTAGATGATGCACTGGTTGCAGTGTGACCAGTGGACTAGTGTAGATGATGCACTGGTTGCAGTGTGATCAGTGGGCTAGCGTAGATGAAGCATTGTTTGCAGTGTGATCAGTGGCTAGCGTAGATGAAGCATTGTTTGCAGTGTGATCAGTGGCTAGCATAGATGAAGCATTGTTTGCAGTGTGATCAGTGGCTAGCGTAGATGATGCACTGGTTGCAGTGTGATCAGGGGGCTAGCGTAGATGAAGCACTGGTTGCAGTGTGATCAGTGGCTAGCGTAGATGATGCACTGGTTGCAGTGTGATCAGTGGCTAGCGTAGATGATGCACTGGTTGCAGTGTGATCAGTGGCTAGCGTAGATGATGCACTGGTTGCAGTGTGATCAGTGGGCTGGTGTAGATGATGCACTGGTTGCAGTGTGATCAGTGGGCTAGTGTAGATGATGCACTGGTTGCAGGGTGATCAGTGGGCTAGTGTAGATGATGCACTGGTTGCAGTGTGATCAGTGGCTAGCGTAGATGATGCACTGGTTGCAGTGTGACCAGTGGACTAGTGTAGATGATGCACTGGTTGCAGTGTGACCAGTGGACTAGTGTAGATGATGCACTGGTTGCAGTGTGATCAGTGGGCTAGCGTAGATGAAGCATTGTTTGCAGTGTGATCAGTGGCTAGCGTAGATGAAGCATTGTTTGCAGTGTGATCAGTGGCTAGCGTAGATGAAGCATTGTTTGCAGTGTGATCAGTGGCTAGCGTAGATGATGCACTGGTTGCAGTGTGATCAGGGGGCTAGCGTAGATGAAGCACTGGTTGCAGTGTGATCAGTGGCTAGCGTAGATGATGCACTGGTTGCAGTGTGATCAGTGGCTAGCGTAGATGATGCACTGGTTGCAGTGTGATCAGTGGCTAGCGTAGATGATGCACTGGTTGCAGTGTGATCAGTGGGCTGGTGTAGATGATGCACTGGTTGCAGTGTGATCAGTGGCTAGCGTAGATGATGCACTGGTTGCAGTGTGATCAGTGGGCTAGTGTAGATGATGCACTGGTTGCAGGGTGATCAGTGGGCTAGTGTAGATGATGCACTGGTTGCAGTGTGATCAGTGGCTAGCGTAGATGATGCACTGGTTGCTGTGTGATCAGTGGGCTAGTGTAGATGATGCACTGGTTACAGTGTGATCAGTGGCTAGCATAGATGATGCACTGGTTGCTGTGTGATCAGTGGGCTAGTGTAGATGATGCACTGGTTGCAGTGTGATCAGTGGGCTAGCATAGATGAAGCACTGGTTGCTGTGTGATCAGTAGGCTAGTGTAGATGATGCACTGGTTGCAGTGTGATCAGTGGGCTGGTGTAGATGATGCACTGGTTGCAGTGTGATCAGTGGGATAGTGTAGATGATGCACTGGTTGCAGTGTGATCAGTGGGCTAGCATAGATGAAGCACTGGTTGCAGTGTGACCAGTGAGCTAGTGTAGATTATGCACTGGTTGCAGTGTGATCAGTGGCTAGCGTAGATGATGCACTGGTTGCAGTGTGACCAGTGGGTTAGGGTAGATGATGCACTGGTTGCAGTGTGACCAGTAAGCTAGTGTAGATGATGCACTGGTTGCAGTGTGACCAGTGGGCTAGTGTAGATGATGCACTGGTTGCCGTGTGATCAGTGGGCTAGTGTAGATGATGCACTGGTTGCAGTGTGATCAGGGGGCTAGCATAGATGATGAACTGGTTGCAGTGTGATCAGTGGGCTAGTGTAGATGATGCACTGGTTGCAGTGTGATCAGGGGGCTAGCATAGATGATGCACTGGTTGCAGTGTGATCAGTGGGCTAGTGTAGATGATGCACTGGTTGCAGTGTGATCAGTGGGCTGGTGTAGATGATGCACTGGTTGCAGTGTGATCAGTGGGCTAGTGTAGATGATGCACTGGTTGCAGTGTGATCAGTGGGCTAGTGTAGATGATGCACTGGTTGCAGTGTGATCAGTGGGCTAGTGTAGATGATGCACTGGTTGCAGTGTGATCAGTGGGCTAGTGTAGATGATGCACTGGTTGCAGTGTGATCAGTGGGCTAGCATAGATGAAGCACTGGTTGCTGTGTGATCAGTGGGCTAGTGTAGATGATGCACTGGTTGCAGTGAGACCAGTGGGCTAGTGTAGATGATGCACTGGTTGCAGTGTGACCAGTGAGCTAGTGTAGATGATGCATTGGTTGCAGTGTGATCAGTAGGCTAGCGTAGATGATGCACTGGTTGCAGTGTGACCAGTGGGTTAGGGTAGATGATGCACTGGTTGCAGTGTGACCAGTAAGCTAGTGTAGATGATGCACTGGTTGCAGTGTGATCAGTGGGCTAGTGTAGATGATGCACTGGTTGCTGTGTGATCAGTGGGCTAGTGTAGATGATGCACTGGTTGCAGTGTGATCAGTGGGCTAGCATAGATGAAGCACTGGTTGCTGTGTGATCAGTAGGCTAGTGTAGATGATGCACTGGTTGCAGTGTGATCAGTGGGCTGGTGTAGATGATGCACTGGTTGCAGTGTGATCAGTGGGATAGTGTAGATGATGCACTGGTTGCAGTGTGATCAGTGGGCTAGCATAGATGAAGCACTGGTTGCAGTGTGACCAGTGAGCTAGTGTAGATGATGCACTGGTTGCAGTGTGACCAGTGGGTTAGGGTAGATGATGCACTGGTTGCAGTGTGACCAGTAAGCTAGTGTAGATGATGCACTGGTTGCAGTGTGACCAGTGGGCTAGTGTAGATGATGCACTGGTTGCCGTGTGATCAGTGGGCTAGTGTAGATGATGCACTGGTTGCAGTGTGATCAGGGGGCTAGCTTAGATGATGAACTGGTTGCAGTGTGATCAGTGGGCTAGTGTAGATGATGCACTGGTTGCAGTGTGATCAGGGGGCTAGCATAGATGATGCACTGGTTGCAGTGTGATCAGTGGGCTAGTGTAGATGATGCACTGGTTGCAGTGTGACCAGTGGGCTGGTGTAGATGATGCACTGGTTGCAGTGTGATCAGTGGGCTAGTGTAGATGATGCACTGGTTGCAGTGTGATCAGTGGGCTAGTGTAGATGATGCACTGGTTGCAGTGTGATCAGTGGGCTAGTGTAGATGATGCACTGGTTGCAGTGTGATCAGTGGGCTAGTGAAGATGATGCACTGGTTGCAGTGTGATCAGTGGGCTAGTGTAGATGATGCACTGGTTGCAGTGTGATCAGTGGGCTAGTGTAGATGATACACTGGTTGCAGTGAGACCAGTGGGCTAGTGTAGATGATGCACTGGTTGCAGTGTGACCAGTGAGCTAGTGTAGATGATGCATTGGTTGCAGTGTGATCAGTAGGCTAGCGTAGATGATGCACTGGTTGCAGTGTGACCAGTGGGTTAGGGTAGATGATGCACTGGTTGCAGTGTGACCAGTAAGCTAGTGTAGATGATGCACTGGTTGCAGTGTGATCAGTGGGCTAGTGTAGATGATGCACTGGTTGCAGTGTGATCAGTAGGCTAGTGTAGATGATACACTGGTTGCAGTGTGACCAGTGGGCTAGTGTAGATGATGCACTGGTTGCCGTGTGATCAGTGGGCTAGTGTAGATGATGCACTGGTTGGAGTGTGATCAGGGGGCTAGCATAGATGATGAACTGGTTGCAGTGTGATCAGTGGGCTAGTGTAGATGATGCACTGGTTGCAGTGTGACCAGTGGGCTAGCATAGATGAAGCACTGGTTGCTGTGTGATCAGTAGGCTAGTGTAGATGATGCACTGGTTGCAGTGTGATCAGTGGGCTAGTGTAGATGATGCACTTGTTGCAGTGTGATCAGTGGGCTAGTGTAGATGATGCACTGGTTGCAGTGAGACCAGTGGGCTTGTGTAGATGATGCACTGTTTGCAGTGTGACCAGTGAGCTAGTGTAGATGATGCATTGGTTGCAGTGTGATCAGTAGGCTAGTGTAGATGATGCACTGGTTGCAGTGTGACCAGTGGGCTAGTGTAGATGATGCACTGGTTGCAGTGTGATCAGTGGGCTAGTGAAGATGATGCACTGGTTGCAGTGTGATCAGTGGCTAGCGTAGATGATGCACTGGTTGCAGTGTGACCAGTGGGTTAGGGTAGATGATGCACTGGTTGTAGTGTGACCAGTAAGCTAGTGTAGATGATGCACTGGTTGCAGTGTGATCAGTGGGCTTGCGTAGATGATGCACTGGTTGCAGTGTGATCAGTGGGCTAGTGTAGATGATGCACTGGTTGCAGTGTGATCAGTGGGCTAGCGTAGATGATGCACTGGTTGCAGTGTGATCAGTGGCTAGCGTAGATGATGCACTGGTTGCAGTGTGACCAGTGGGTTGGTGTAGATGATGCACTGGTTGCTGTGTGACCAGTGGGCTGGTGTAGATGATGCACTGGTTGCAGTGTGATCAGTGGGCTTGCGTAGATGATGCACTGGTTGCTGTGTGATCAGTAGGCTTGCGTAGATGATGCACTGGTTGCTGTGTGATCAGTAGGCTAGTGTAGATGATGCACTGGTTGCAGTGTGATCAGTGGCTGGTGTAGATGATGCACTGGTTGCAGTGTGACCAGTGGGCTAGTGTAGATGATGCACTGGTTGCAGGCCTGGTTCCTGAGGGGAGCCAAAGCCTCCACTACGCATAGGAGGACAGATTTGCTATAAATGCACCTAACAAGGTGCCTTGTACAGATCTTGTATTGGGGTCTGATGTACTCACTGCGGCAGGATCTGATAGAGCAGATTTTCTGCCTTGCGCTTCTCCTCCAGGTACGCCTGTGTCCTCTCCTCTACTAATTTCTCCAGATTGTTTGCATATTGCTCCATGCGAGACAGTAAATTATCCAGAATGCTGCTTGTGCCCTCCCTGTAACACATGAAAGACATGAAGCAGAAAAGCCCTCTGCCGGGAGTAGAGAAGACCACCCCACCAGCGTCCCACAAGGGCTTACTTGTTGAACTTGCAGATGTACATCTTAATCTGGCTGAATTCAGGTCTCTCCAATGGGTCCTCCGCCCAGCACTTCTCCATCAGGATGCCAAGCTCTTCACTGTGACAGCTGACGTCCACTGTTGGCCGGAAATATGGTCGCTGTCCATTTCTGACCTTCTGAACAATCTCTGAAAGGAAGTAATGGGCAGCCCTAAATACAGGTACAATGTGGGAGGGTGACCTCACCTGGGCTCCTTGAGCTCTAGCAACCCCCAGTTACAAGCCCTGAACATGAGAGGTGACATGATATTACCCTTTGGACTGAGGTCCATGCCCTGGATGTAAAATGCCCCATTTCTCAGTGCGATTTCCTGCAGTATGATTCCAAAGCTGTAGACATCACCTTTCTGAGTGCCTTGAGGCGGGGGTCTCCCCATACGTAACAGCTCAGGAGCCGTCCAAAGCTTCTCTGTATATAGAACAAAGAGAAGAGGTGTCAGGTGCACAGAGGTTGTCACAGACTGTAAGCGTTACAATGTGCTGCATATCATTTACATCCTCAGCGAAGAGCAGAAAACAGGACTACCCTTCTATTCAGCGCAAACCAGTGTTTAATCTCTGCTACATTGTTACCAAGTCTCCGCCTTCTCATCGTCTCTGCTACATTATTACCAAGTCTCCGCCTTCTCATCATCTCTGCTACATTGTTACCAAGTCTCCGTCTTCTCATCATCTCTGCTACATTGTTACCAAGTCTCCGCCTTCTCATCATCTCTGCTACATTATTACCAAGTCTCCGCCTTCTCATCATCTCTGCTACATTGTTACCAAGTCTCCGCCTTCTCATCATCTCTGCTACATTATTACCAAGTCTCCGCCTTCTCATCATCTCTGCTACATTGTTACCAAGTCTCCGCCTTCTCATCGTCTCTGCTACATTGTTACCAAGTCTCCGCCTTCTCATCATCTCTGCTACATTGTTACCAAGTCTCCGTCTTCTCATCATCTCTGCTACATTGTTACCAAGTCTCCGCCTTCTCATCATCTCTGCTACATTGTTACCAAGTCTCCGTCTTCTCATCATCTCTGCTACATTGTTACCAAGTCTCCGCCTTCTCATCATCTCTGCTACATTGTTACCAAGTCTCCGCCTCCTCATCATCTCTGCTACATTATTACCAAGTCTCCGCCTTCTCATCATCTCTGCTGCATTATTACCAAGTCTCCGTCTTCTCATCATCTCTGCTACATTGTTACCAAGTCTCCGCCTTCTCATCATCTCTGCTACATTGTTACCAAGTCTCCGCCTTCTCATCATCTCTGCTACATTGTTACCAAGTCTCCGCCTCCTCATCATCTCTGCTACATTATTACCAAGTCTCCGCCTTCTCATCATCTCTGCTGCATTATTACCAAGTCTCTACCTTCTCATCATCTCTGCTACATTGTTACCAAGTCTCCGCCTTCTCATCATCTCTGCTACATTGTTACCAAGTCTCCGCCTTCTCATCATCTCTGCTACATTGTTACCAAGTCTCCGCCTCCTCATCATCTCTGCTACATTATTACCAAGTCTCCGCCTTCTCATCATCTCTGCTGCATTATTACCAAGTCTCTACCTTCTCATCATCTCTGCTACATTGTTACCAAGTCTCCGCCTTCTCATCATCTCTGCTACATTATTACCAAGTCTTCGCCTTCTCATCGTCTCTGCTGCATTATTACCAAGTCTCCACCTTCTCATCATCTCTGCTACATTGTTACCAAGTCTCTGCCTTATCCTCATCTCTGCTACATTGTTACAAAATGTCCACATTGTCATCATCTCTGCTACATTGTTTAGGACATCCTGGTCTCCTACTCATAAGTACCCTGTGATGCAGATAGATTACACTGACTGATCAGCCAGAACATAACACATGGTTAAGATCATAGTTCCTGGCGACAAACACGCCTGTCGGGGGGGGGGGGGGGGGGGGGGTATATCCAGCTGATAATAACATTGACTGTCTGGGGAAAATGACATCTGTCACAGTAGGAGGGGATGCGTCTGGGCGGCCTGGTCTGATAAATCACATGACATGTGAAAAGCCTGGTGTGTGTGCATCACTTACCTGGAGAACAGATGGCACCAGGTGCACTATGGGAAGAAGACGGTCTGGTCTGAGGAATCACACTACATCATGTGGACGGCCGGGTGTATGCGTCACTTACCTGGAGAACAGATGGCACCAGGTGCACTATGGGAAGAGGACGGCCCTGTCTGAGGAATCACATTACATCATGTGGACGGCCGGGGGTGTGCGTCACTTACCTGGAGAAGAGATGGCGCCAGGTGCACTATGGGAAGAAGGCGGCCTGGTCTGAGGAATCACATTACATCATGTGGACGGCCGCCTTCTTCCCATAGTGCACCTGGTGCCATCTCTTCTCCAGGTAAGTGACACACACACACCCGGCCGTCCACATGATGTAATGTGATTTCTCAGACCAGGCCGCCTTCTTTCCAGAGTGCACCGAGTGCCATCTGTTCTCCAGGTAAGTGATGCACACACACCAGGCTGTTCATATGATGTAATGTGATTCCTCAGACCAGGCCACCTTTTTCCCCATACAGGACCTGGTGCCATCTCTTCTCCAGGTAAGTGACACATACACCCAGCCGTCCACATGATGTAATGTGATTCCTCAGACCAGGCCGCCTTCTTCCCATAGTGCAACTAGATCCATCTCTTCCCCAGGTAAGTGACGCACACACCAGGCTGTTCACATGATGTAATGTGATTCCTCAGACCAGGCCGCCTTCTTCCCATAGTGCACCTGGTGCCATCTCTTCTCCAGGTAAGTGACACATACACCCAGCCGTCCACATGATGTAATGTGATTCCTCAGACCAGGCCGCCTTCTTCCCATAGTGCAACTAGATCCATCTCTTCCCCAGGTAAGTGACGCACACACCAGGCTGTTCACATGATGTAATGTGATTCCTCAGACCAGGCCGCCTTCTTCCCATAGTGCACCTGGTGCCATCTCTTCTCCAGGTAAGTGACACACACCCGGCCGTCCACATGATGTAATGTGATTCCTCAGACCAGGCCGCCTTCTTCCCATAGTGCACCTGGTGCCATCTCTTCCTCAGGTAAGTGACTCATACACACCTGGCCGTCCACATGATGTAATGTGATTCCTCAGACCAGGCCGCCTTCTCATAGTGCACCTGGTGCCATCTCTTCCTCAGGTAAGTGACGCACACACCCAGCCGTCCACATGATGCAATGTGATTCCTCAGACCAGGCCACCTTCTTCCCAGAGTGCACCTGGTGCCATCTCTTCTCCAGGTAAGTGACGCACACACCCGGCCGTCCACATGATGTAATGTGATTCCTCAGACCAGGCCGCCTTCTTCCCATAGTGCACCTGGTGCCATCTCTTCCTCAGGTAAGTGATGCACACACCCGGCCGTCCACATGATGTAATGCGATTCCTCAGACCAGGCCGCCTTCTTCCCATAGTCCTCCTGGTGCCATCTCCTCTGCAGGTAAGTGACGCACACACCCGGCCGTCCACATGATGTAATGTGATTCCTCAGACCAGGCCGCCTTCTTCCCATAGTGCACCTGGTGCCATCTCCTCTGCAGCTAAGTGACGCACACAGATCCGGCCGTCCTCATGATGTAATGTGATTCCTCAGACCAGGCCGTCTTCTTCCCATAGTGAACCTGGTGCCATCTCTTCCTCAGGTAAGTGACGCACACACCCGGCCGTCCACATGATGTAATGTGATTCCTCAGACCAGGCCGTCTTCTTCCCATAGTGAACCTGGTGCCATCTCTTCTCCAGGTAAGTGACGCACACACCCGGCCGTCCACATGATGTAATGTGATTCCTCAGACCAGGCCGCCTTCTTCCCATAGTGCACCTGGTGCCATCTCTTCCTCAGGTAAGTGACGCACACACCCGGCCATCCACATGATGTAATGTGATTCCTCAGACCAGGCCGCCTTCTTCCCATAGTGCACCTGGTGCCATCTCTTCCTCAGGTAAGTGACACACACCCGGCTGTTCACATGATGTAATGCGATTCCTCAGACCAGGCCGCCTTCTTCCCATAGTGCACCTGGTGCCATGTCTTCTCCAGGTAAGTGATGCACACACCCGGCCGTCCACATGATGTAATGTGATTCCTCAGAACAGGCTGCCTTCTTCCCATGGTGCACCTGGTGCCATCTCTTCCTCAGGTAAGTGACGCACACACACCCGGCCGTCCACATGATGTAATGTGATTCCTCAGACCAGGCCACCTTCTTCCCATAGTGCACCTGGTGCCATCTCTTCCTCAGGTAAGTGACGCACACACCCGGCCGTCCACATGATGTAATGTGATTCCTCAGACCAGGCTGCCTTCTTCCCATAGTGCACCTGGTGCCATCTCTTCCTCAGGTAAGTGACGCACACACACCCGGCCGTCCACATGATGTAATGTGATTCCTCAGACCAGGCCGTCTTCTTCCCATAGTGAACCTGGTGCCATCTCTTCCTCAGGTAAGTGACGCACACACCCGGCCGTCCACATGATGTAATGTGATTCCTCAGACCAGGCCGTCTTCTTCCCATAGTGAACCTGGTGCCATCTCTTCTCCAGGTAAGTGACGCACACACCCGGCCGTCCACATGATGTAATGTGATTCCTCAGACCAGGCCACCTTCTTCCCATAGTGCACCTGGTGCCATCTCTTCCCCAGGTAAGTGACACACACACCCGGCCGTCCAGATGATGTAATGTGATTCCTCAGACCAGGCCGCCTTCTTCCCATAGTGCACCTGGTGCCATCTCTTCCTCAGGTAAGTGACGCACACACCCGGCCATCCACATGATGTAATGTGATTCCTCAGACCAGGCCGCCTTCTTCCCATAGTGCACCTGGTGCCATCTCTTCCTCAGGTAAGTGACACACACCCGGCTGTTCACATGATGTAATGCGATTCCTCAGACCAGGCCGCCTTCTTCCCATAGTGCACCTGGTGCCATGTCTTCTCCAGGTAAGTGATGCACACACCCGGCCGTCCACATGATGTAATGTGATTCCTCAGAACAGGCTGCCTTCTTCCCATGGTGCACCTGGTGCCATCTCTTCCTCAGGTAAGTGACGCACACACACCCGGCCGTCCACATGATGTAATGTGATTCCTCAGACCAGGCCACCTTCTTCCCATAGTGCACCTGGTGCCATCTCTTCCTCAGGTAAGTGACGCACACACCCGGCCGTCCACATGATGTAATGTGATTCCTCAGACCAGGCTGCCTTCTTCCCATAGTGCACCTGGTGCCATCTCTTCCTCAGGTAAGTGACGCACACACACCCGGCCATCCACATGATGTAATGCGATTCCTCAGACCAGGCCGCCTTCTTCCCATAGTGCACCTGGTGCCATCTCTTCCTCAGGTAAGTGATGCACACACCTGGCCATCCACATGATGTAATGTGATTCCTCAGACCAGGCCGCCTTCTTCCCATAGTGCACCTGGTGCCATCTCTTCCTCAGGTAAGTGATGCACCCCCCCAGCCGTCCACATGATGTAATGTGATTCCTCAGACCAGGCCGCCTTCTTCCCATAGTGCACCTGGTGCCATCTCTTCCTCAGGTAAGTGACGCACACACCCGGCCGTCCACATGATGTAATGTGATCCCTCAGACCAGGCCGCCTTCTTCCCATAGTGCACCTGGTGCCATCTCTTCCTCAGGTAAGTGATGCACCCCCCCAGCCGTCCACATGATGTAATGTGATCCCTCAGACCAGGCCGCCTTCTTCCCATAGTGCACCTGGTGCCATCTCTTCCTCAGGTAAGTGACGCACACACCCGGCCGTCCACATGATATAACATGAGTCATCAAGCTTCCATGGAGTTCACCCGTCTGTAGGGTGTGAACATATGTGGTTGTCTCTGATCGCTTGACTGTAGATGATGGCGTTTTCTATATGTTTGGGGTGGAAACTGTCCCATCTGGGGTATGTTTTGCCAGCAGCCGGTTTAAGGTAAGGTGATGATGGTGTCCAAAAAGTTTATTTCAGTAAAGGAGTAGCTGAGTTTTCATTTGTGGAATTACCCTGAAGCGTTTATGAAATGTTTTTAGTTTTTATTCAGGACCAGACCAGATGACTATGATGTCATCAATATAATGATGATAGGTCAAAGGCTAGAATGGGCAGGAGGACAGGAAGTCACTTTCAATCTTGTGTATGAACAGTGTTTGCAAAACAAAAGGAAATCATCCATAAACCAGTAAACAAATGAGGTGCTAGGACAGTGATGGCTAACCTCGGGCCCTCCAGCGATGGTGAAACTACGACTCCCAGCATGCTCCATTCATTTCTACTGAGTTCTGAGAACAGCTAAGCAAGTGTGCATCTTGGGAGTTGCAGTTTTACCACAGCTGGAGTGCCGGAGGTTAGCCATCACAGTGCCAGGAGAAGCAAACAGGCAACTGCTACCATACAAATCTGAAACCAGACCCAACAAAGGAGTACCCTCAAGAACTTGAATATATTGCTACTGGCCTACCTACAATACCATATGACCCGATACCAGAAACCCCAAGGACAGGGGCATTTTACATGCTTCCCAAGATACACAAACCTGGAATTTCAGGGACCAACTGACCTACTAAATAAACTGGCTGTAATAGGTCCTCTACCAGAGGGAACTAACTGGCTATGGATTAAAACTGGCTATGGTTTTTATGAAAATAAAGTAATTGGCACTGAATCTGTGGCTGTCACGGTGGGGAGTGGGGAAACCCCCCACCGCACAATGTCAAGTATTATGGGGAAGCAGCTAGGGCAGGACGCTGGAATCAGGGAGCAGGTGGCCTCCTATTGCGTCCCTAATCCTCACCCTAACTCCTAACCGTATGACCGGACCTTGATGGTAGGACGACTCATACCCTGGAGAATCCCTCACATAGTAGCAGGGGAGAGACGATCTGTTCATCCCAGACACAGATGAAAAGGAGTCTCAAATGGCCTAGCAGCAGGGAAAGGAAAAGACCATATGCAGCAACAGAGTCGGCAGGTAAGAACACCAGAAACACACCTGCCGCAGCCACCACAACAGGAACCCCTGCAAAAGTACAGGTGCCCACACACCAAATAGGACACAGTACAAACAACACCGCACACAGGTATGCAGCACTCCAGATTCTGCCTGGGCCCGAAACAGCAAGGTGCACTGCAGCCCCAGGCAGCACTGCATACAGACTTATGGTTCACCCCTCCGGGAAACCAGCCCCTCACAGAGGTACAACACACACAGGGAAATGTCTTGCACGCATGCAGGGACAAACACCAACAACATCTCAGACATGTAACAACAAACAAGACGTACAACAAACCCTGGACATAAACCCACAGCAAACATACAACAGGTGAGGTTGAGTACACTGAGGATACAAGGGAAACAAAGGAATGACATCGCAGATGACATCGATGTCCTACAAGGTGGCCCTCAAGGACTGGGCAGATAGAACACCCTGGACTGGAGCAGAGCACCAGCACCAACGACAGCTGAAGTACAACTGACTCCAGCCAGGGAGCCACAGGTGATAAAAACCCTAGTGACCTCACCCAGTCAGGGAGTTAACCCTTATAGCACCAGACAGAGGGAGGCTACAACTTAAAGGGGAAATGCACACACCAGCCAACACGTAGCCACCGGCAAGAGCATGCATGGCAACCATGTCATGGCGCACACAGCCAAAGCCAAGATACTGCCACCACATGCCTTAACAACATGTTGCCACTGGCAACCGCAAGCATGGCACAAGTGTCAGGGCGCACACAGCAAAGGCCGTGACAGTGGCGGAACTTACGAAATTCATCCTCACCCATAATCACTTTATTTGGAGAAAGCTTATATCTACAGAAGACCGGCTCAGCATTCGATGAAGGCTTCAGTCAGTTTCATCCCACCATTAATTTAACACCAAGATACAGAACAATAAAATAGAAACCATGATTTACCAGAACCCAGCTGGCGGCATACCATACCTCAGGTGGGACAGTTTCCACTTTCCCTGTGTAAATTGAGAGTGGTGCTTGATGACCTTCTCTTCAACAAGAGTTATTGCTGCTGATTCCATTGCTGATCAGTCTCCCCATTTAGCTGGGCTCCTTGTCCCATGGCTTTGCCTGAGCTTTGAGGTTCTCTAGTCTCTAGTAACAAGTGAAGGTGTCATCTCCTGTCTGACTACCTGTGTACCGTATCTTGCCTGACTATCAATTCTGCTCCTTGCCGAACTTGGAATTGCTATCTGGATTACGCAGGTACCTGCCCTGAACTTGGAATTGTCAGCTAGTATACGCACAGTCACCTTGGACTGTATTCAGATTACATCTTTTGTCTGATTCCTGGTGCTTTGCATTGGTGTCTCTGACCTCCGTGGGTCAGCAGCCAACTACACCAGGATGACCAGGAGGTAGCGCTCTGGTTGGTTCTGTTGTGGAAATTTTATTATGCGGACATTTTATCTTAGGATGTGTGTGTGTTTTATAGATTGTCATCTGTCCCCCTGTGTCGGATTTAGCCGAGGAACGCTCTAGCAGACGGGGACTTGGGTTGAATCGGGACCAGTGGTAAAACCGTCAGTATGAAAACCTTCTCATGGGCTTGGAGACGTGTCCTCAGTGTGTAGGGGGGCGTTTGCCGGTTTGTGAGCACTAAGTGCAATGCACTGGGCTTCTTCCCTTCAAATGTCTATACACATTAGAGAAGTGAAGTCTGCATAACGAGAGATACATATTACACCTCTGCTGCAGCTTCGCTATCCCTTTCTGGATACATATCTGCTTTTAAGACATGCATATCTGCCTTGTCGGTATACTCGTACCGTATACTGACAATAGCCGTAGCAATGTCTCGCAGATAATCTCAAACCTATAAGAACCAGTAGAATGATCTTCACTAGATACTGGTCACTTTGAGCAGTATTGAATGAGGTCCATGCTGACAGTGATGGGGATGGGCGGCCACCTGGCTGGTCAGACAATGGACATGACTCATCCTTCCTTATGCAGGGATGGGGTGTGTGCATTGCACTGTCCGGTCATGGTGATGACCTCCCCTGTCCTTTGACAAGTACCTGAACTTTCTCATCTTCCTGTATCCCTGTTACATGAAGTAAGTGGTCGGGTGACGGGCCGCCCCTTTCTATTGTTACTGTGACTAAATAAAAGGTGAGCAGACTGTGGAGGAGGGGGAGATGCTCAGAAGAACTCAAGATGGTAACACCTGTGCCCGACTATGGCTGCGGTTGAGGGATTTGCCTGTCCTTACACAAAGCCTGATGCGGGCGGATTTCTAATATTAATATTTCTACAACAGTTCCCTGCAGCAGAATCCAGATCCTTGTACAAGGGTTAAAGGGTTAAAACCAGGTGGGAACT
The DNA here is from genome assembly GCF_014858855.1 of Bufo gargarizans. NCBI lineage: Eukaryota > Metazoa > Chordata > Amphibia > Anura > Bufonidae > Bufo > Bufo gargarizans. The sequence continues at coordinate 31,528 of NW_025334671.1, forward strand.
GCCAGGACAACGCCCTTAGGTTTAGCTCAAAGTCAAACTGGTCAGTTGGCACAGTGGGTCCACACCTACTGCCCATTACAGGGAAGAAGAAATGCTGGCAGAGGCAGTGAGATGCTCTGGGCACTGGAGAAAGGAGAAGAGATTACCCTCATCAAGGGGATTATACTAATTATGAGAGAACCGATTGCAAAATGAACATGCAAATAGGACTAAGGAAAAGGCCCAAAATAAAGGGAACGCAGAGGGAAGAAATAATGGGAACCCAAGAAAAGATAGACAAATGCAGTACATAATAAAGATCCATATGGATTAAAATGTATGGGAGTGGAACGAGTGGAGAACCAATGGCGGGGAGAAGATCCGTGGCGAAGATCAATCGTCGGGAGGTGGAATGGATCTTTAGATTAGGCACCCGGCAGCCCTCTGGTCGAAATGTGGATTCTGAAACCTTGCCTGGTCTAACGAGGAGTGTTGCCGATCATGTGGGCAATGAATCTAAATGTGTATTGCCTTGAAGAGACGGTATTAGGAGCCAGTCCACAGATCGCAGAGCGCGCGCCGGCTGGTTGAATGTAGGTTTTAGTTGGCCCAATTGTGCCATGTGATCATGAAGCGTAAGAGATGGTTTTAGTGGAGAGTGGTTTATAGTATTATTGGAAGGTCTATGTTCTGTTATTAGGCATGTATTGTAATGGTGTGTAAGAGTTTATGTAAATGATGGGAGGAATAGTATCATCGTATAAAATGCCCGCCCTGGGGACGGGACATGCACCCCTGATGAAGCGAAGGTGAAACCTGGATCGGGTGGCAGACGAGAAACCCATTTAAGCATTTGTTACACCAATGATTCCACCTTGTGAGTATAATAAACAAAGCTGATAAAGATCATCATTTGCGCCGCTTCGCTATTGTTTCGCTCCTTTCGTCTTAACAATTGTAGGGGAGACAAACAAGATTGATGTGTGGAGCACTAAAACAGCTATGGGTGCATTAAGAAGGTCTACTCTGCTGGAGTGGTGGAAGGAGCACCTATCGAAGAGTGAAGTTTGAACAGGACCCACCACACCCGGAACCCGCGGCGCTCACAGTAGCATTGGCAATTTGGAATCTATTATTAGAGAAGAAGAAATGCTGGCAGAGGCGGTGCGATGCTCTGGGCAATGTTTCTCTAGAAACCATGGCTCCTGTCATCAAATGGATGTGACATGTCACCTACCTAAACACTGTACAGGTAAGTACCGCCTTCATGTCAATGGTGCCCACCATTTGTGGGATCCGTGGAGGCCGCACAGAGCAATTTACAGGATCTGCTGCTGACGTATCAGATACTGCAGGACACCTCCGAGGGCTTGAGGAGTCCAGGCCTTCATGGGGTTTGGCAACACAAGCGACGCCTACACAATATGAGCCTGGTGGTTTTAATGTTATGGCTGATCTGTGTCGATGGAGGGACACACAATCTATCCCAAGTGAAGAGATGACGTGTAATAGAGATGAACCAACCTGACGAGGTCGGCTTTGTATCAGGTTCCCCACATTAGAGCCCGATATGAAACGAACCTCATAATAGTGACGTGGCATTGCCCATTCCAGAAGGGCTCCGCTACATTTGCTATATATCTCTCACTCTCTCTAAGTTGTCCAAAATGAATGACAAAAATTTTGGCTTTGTAGGAATCTGACTTTTTGGAGAAATTTGGAATGAATCCTAAAGCTGTAGAAGCATTTAGTTCACCCTTCGTGTGAGGTTATACGAGTAGACATAAGGGGACATTCACACCCACTGGCATACAAGGCATAGACATCCTCAGCATCACAGGTGGAGCGGAAGCTGGCGAGACCATAGTCCGTGATCTTCAACACGAAGCGGCTGTCCACCACACAGTTAGAGGACTTCAGGTTCCCATGACATGCGATGATGCTGCGGTGAAGGAAGCACATGCCCTGTGAGAAGAGAGAAAACACAGCGATTCTACAAATGGAAGCAAAAAACGGACTCCAGCGCCAACCACCGCTCTCTCCGGGTATGAAATAAGAAATTCCCAAATATTGACTGTATATATCCCTCCAGACCACCTGGACAATCACTGTATATATCCCTCCAGACCACCTGGACAATCACTGTATATATCCCTCCAGACCACCTGGACAATCACTGTATATAGCCCTCCAGACCACCTGGACAATCACTGTATATATGCCTCCAGACCACCTGGACAATCACTGTATATAGCCCTCCAGACCACCTGGACAATCACTGTATATAGCCCACCAGACCACCTGGACATTCACTGTATATATCCCTCCAGACCACCTGGACAATCACTGTATATAGCCCTCCAGACCACCTGGACATTCACTGTATATATGCCTCCAGACCACCTGGACAATCACTGTATATAGCCCTCCAGACCACCTGGACAATCACTGTATATAGCCCACCAGACCACCTGGACATTCACTGTATATATCTCTCCAGACCACCTGGACAATCACTGTATATAGCCCTCCAGACCACCTGGACAATCACTGTATATATGCCTCCAGACCACCTGGACAATCACTGTATATAGCCCTCCAGACCACCTGGACAATCACTGTATATAGCCCACCAGACCACCTGGACATTCACTGTATATATCCCTCCAGACCACCTGGACAATCACTGTATATAGCCCTCCAGACCACCTGGACAATCACTGTATATAGCCCTCCAGACCACCTGGACATTCACTGTATATAGCCCTCCAGACCACCTGGACAATCACTGTATATAGCCCTCCAGACCACCTGGACAATCACTGTATATATCCCTCCAGACCACCTGGACAATCACTGTATATAGCCCTCCAGACCACCTGGACAATCACTGTATATAGCCCTCCAGACCACCTGGACATTCACTGTATATATCCCTCCAGACCACCTGGACAATCACTGTATATATCCCTCCAGACCACCTGGACATTTACTGTATATAGCCCTCCAGACCACCTGGACAATCACTGTATATAGCCCTCCAGATCACCTGGACAATCACTGTATATAGCCCTCCAGACCACCTGGACATTCACTGTATATAGCCCTCCAGACCACCTGGACATTCACTGTATATAGCCCTCCAGACCACCTGGACATTCACTGTATATATCCCTCCAGACCACCTGGACAATCACTGTATATAGCCCTCCAGACCACCTGGACAATCACTGTATATATCCCTCCAGACCACCTGGACAATCACTGTATATAGCCCTCCAGACCACCTGGACAGTCACTGTATATATCCCTCCAGACCACCTGGACAATCACTGTATATATCCCTCCAGACCACCTGGACAATCACTGTATATAGCCCTCCAGACCACCTGGACAATCACTGTATATAGCCCTCCAGACCACCTGGACATTCACTGTATATAGCCCTACAGACCACCTGGACATTCACTGTATATATCCCTTCAGACCACCTGGACATTCACTGTATATATCCCTACAGACCACCTGGACAATCACTGTATATATCCCTACAGACCACCTGGACAATCACTGTATATATCCCTCCAGACCACCTGGACATTCACTGTATATATCCCTCCAGACCACCTGGACAATCACTGTATATATCCCTCCAGACCACCTGGACAATCACTGTATATATCCCTCCAGACTACCTGGACAATCACTGTATATAGCCCTCCAGACCACCTGGACATTCACTGTATATATCCCTCCAGACCACCTGGACAATCACTGTATATAGCCCTCCAGACCACCTGGACATTCACTGTATATATCCCTCCAGACCACCTGGACAATCACTGTATATAGCCCTCCAGACCACCTGGACATTCACCTTCTATATCCCTCCAGACTACCTGGACATTCACCTTCTATATCCCTCTGGACTACCTGGACATTCACCTTCTATATCCCTCCAGACTACCTGGACATTCACCTTCTATATCCCTCTGGACCACCACCTGGACATTCACCTTCTATATCCCTCCAGACTAACTGGACATTCACCTTCTATATCCCTCTGGACCACCACCTGGACATTCACCTTCTATATCCCTCCAGACTACCTGGACATTCACCTTCTATATCCCTCTGGACCACCACCTGGACATTCACCTTCTATATCCCTCCAGACTACCTGGACATTCACCTTCTATATCCCTCCAGACTACCTGGACATTCACCTTCTATATCCCTCTGGACCACCACCTGGACATTCACCTTCTATATCCCTCCAGACTACCTGGACATTCACCTTCTATATCCCTCTGGACCACCACCTGGACATTCACCTTCTATATCCCTCTGGACCACCTGGACATTCACCTTCTATATCCCTGCAGACTACCTGGACATTCACCTTCTATATCCCTCCAGACTACCTGGACATTCACCTTCTATATCCCTCTGGACCACCTGGGCATTCACCTTCTATATCCCTCTGGACCACCTGGGCATTCACTGCATATGTGTCCCCTGCATGTGTCCTACCTCCTTTAGATGCCACAGAGGTTTAATGTAATAACATTCTTAAGATGTTTTATGAAGAGCCCCCACTCACCTTCACAATGTCATTGATTAGCGAGTTACGGAACATCCAGTCCAGGTTGATGCTATCATTCTCCAAAATATCCTAAGAAGAGAGCGGAAGAAAAAAGTTTCTCTGATCCTACTAACTCTACACCCTCTCTAGTATCCTATCCTTCTGTATGGTCCTCATGTCTTCTCTGTACCTGCCATGTGTGCTCCCTTCTGTATGGGTCACATGTCTTCTCCTCTGTACCTGCCATGTGTCCTCCCTTCTGTATGGGTCACATGTCTTCTCCTCTGTACCTGCCATGTGCTCTCCTTTCCATATGGTCTATATGTCTTCTCTGTACCTATCATGTGACCTTCCTTCCATATGTTCTCCATCTCTTCTGTACGTGGCATATGTCTACCGTTCATAATGGTCCCCATGTCTTCTCTCCTGTACCTGCCATGTGTCCTCCCTTCTGTATGGTAGACACATCTTCTCCCCTGTACCTGACATATGTCCTTCCTTCTGTATGGTCCCCATGTCTTCTCTGCACCTGCAATGTGTCCTCGCTTCTGTATGGTCCACATGTCTTCTCCTCTGTACCTTCCATGTGTCCTCCCTTCTGTATGGTCCCCATGTCTTCTCCTCTGTACCTGCCATGTGTGCTCCCTTCTGTATGGTCCCCATGTCTTCTCTCCTGTACCTGCCATGTGTCCTCCCTTCTGTATGGTCCCAATGTCTTCTCTGTACCTGACATATGTCCTCCCTTCTGTATGGTCCCCATGTCTTCTCCTCTGTACCTGCTATGTGTCCTCTCTTCTGTATGGGTCACATGTCTTATCCTCTGTACCTGCCATGTGTCCTCCCTTCTGTATGGTCCCCATGTCTTATCCTCTGTACCTGACATATGTCCTCCCTTCTGTATGGTCCCCATGTCTTCTCGGTACCTGGCATATATCCTCATTTCTGTATGATCCCCATGTCTTATCCTCTGTACCGGCTATGTGTCCTCCCTTCTGTATGGTCCCAATGTCTTCTCATTTGTACCTGCCATGTGTCCTCCCTTCTGTATGGTCCCCATGTCTTCTACTCTGTATCTGCCATGTGTCCTCCATTCTGTATGGTCCCCATGTCTTCTCCCCTGTACCTTCCTGTGTCCTCCCTTCTGTATGGTTCCCATGTCTTCTACTATGTATCTGCCATATGTCCTCCCTTCTGTATGGCTCCCATGTCTTCTACTCTGTATCTGCCATGTGTCCTCCCTTCTGTATGGCCCCCATGTCTTCTACTCTGTACCTGTCATATGTCCTCCATTCTGTATGGTCCCCATGTCTTCTCCCCTGTACCTGCCATGTGTCCTCCATTCTTTATGGTCCCCATGTCTTCTCCTCTGTACCTTCCTGTGTCCTCTCTTCTGTATGGCCCCCATGTCTTCTCCCCTGTACCTTCCTGTGTCCTCCATTCTGTATGGTCCCCATGTCTTCTCCTCTGTACCTGATATGTGTCGTCCATTCTGTATGGTCCCCATGTCTTCTACTCTGTACCTGTCATATGTCCTCCATTCTGTATGGTCCCCATGTCTTCTCCCCTGTACCTGCCATGTGTCCTCCCTTCTGTATGGCCCCCATGTCTTTTCCCCTGTACCTTCCTGTGTCCTCTCTTCTGTATGGTCCACATGTCTTCTCCCCTGTACCTGCCATGTGTCCTCCCTTCTGTATGGCCCCCATGTCTTCTCCTCTGTACCTTCCTGTGTCCTCTCTTCTATACCTGACCATGTGCTTTGCTCCTCTCAGTACTATGCTCTCAGTACTTACCCTCGTTGCCAGCCTGACGTATTTCTCTTAGTGCCAGTTCCATGTCCTCTTCTCAGTACCTTTCCCTCATCCTTTACATACCTACCTTTTGTGTTCTCTATCTACGCCATATCTTTCCCATGTCTACCTACCCATGTTCTGCCTCCTATAAACTACCTGAGTTCCTGCACTACATTGGCTTTCTGACCCTTGTTCCACGGGATACCACGTTCCGTAACAGCTCCTCTGCCCCACTATCCCAGACCTGACTCCCAGCAGTGGATGGAGAATTACCTGTAAACTGCCCCGGGGGCAATACTCTGTCACAATGCAGATGTTTGGCGGATCGATGCAGGCTCCCAGGAACCGAGTCAGGTGATTGAACTGGACATCCCTCATCTAGGAAGAAGATGGACAACATGTTCAGGAGATACAGAAGATAATGTGGAGCACAGTAATATCATACAGAAGACGACTGTAGAAGCTCTAGTTTCAAGAGGTTCTCTTTATGTCATTATAATGGGGCCCCCTGGTGTTTAGTCTGTGCTATAACATGCACGTCCGCCTGTTGAACAGAATGAGCATGGTCACAGATGCAATTTAATCACTCAACTGCCACAAGCTGGATCTTCTCTGGTACAGTTATGGGGCGAGAAGTACAGCACAAGGGACACACCCCCTGAGCTCTGAATGGTGCGAGAGCTGCAGCATAAATTACACACCCCAGCTGAAATGGGCAAAAACTGCAGCACTAATGACACGACTCCAGAACTGTGATTGGGGACAGAGTTAAAGCAGAAAGGACACACCCTGAGCTTTGAATGTGCTGCAGTTCTTTCCCCTGAGCTGTAATGGGAAAATGCTGTGGCAAATGACCACTGAACTGTAATTGGAGAGAGAGCTGCAGCATAAAGGACATGTCCCTGAGCTCTGATAGAGAGGGAGCTCCACCACAAAGGACATGCCACCCAAGCTGTGATTGAAGAGAGCTGCAGCACAAAGTTCAAGCTATGATAGGGAAAAACCTGCAGTACAAAGCAAAGGACCACTGAACTGTAATGAATCAAAGAGCTGCAGCAGAAAGGTAACTCCCTCTGAGCTATTATATTGAGTTAGCTGCAGCAATAAAGACATGTCCACTGAGCTGTCATAGGAAGAGAACTGCAGAACAGAGAACACGCCCTGAGCTGCGATAGGGAAAAAGCTGCAGCACAAAGGACAAGATCCCTAAACTGTGATTGGGGTGGGAGATGCAGAAGACAGGGCGTGTCCGCTGAGATAACGAGAGGGCTACAGAACAAAGAACATACCCTTAAACTGGGATCAGGAGAAAGATACAGCGGACAGGATACCTTCCCGGCGCTAAGATATGCAGCACAAAAGACACGCCAGTAGACTGTAATGGGGAGACTGCTTCAGCACAAAGGACACGCCAGTAGACTGTGATGGGGAGACTGCTTCAGCACAAAGGACACACCCAATGAACTGTGATTTGGAGAAAATGTATGGATAAAGGACAAACCCCGGAGCTTGACTAGAGAGAATGCTGCAGAACAAAGGACACGCCCTTTAAACTGCCAGCCTGAAGAAAAACTCTAGAAGAGCAATGAAGGAGATCATCTCTAGATCCATGTGATGGACACAGCTCATTCTAGCTTCATTAGAAAAAGATTATCGTGTAATATACGATACTACACCGGTATGTCCTCCATCTACAGGACTGGCCTCCAGAATAGAGAACGTGTATTGTTACGGACCGTTTCAGCAGACAAGGGGTTAAAATCCGTTTAGGCGATATGCCCCTTTCTGAGAGACAGGCACAGCTACTGCAGAACACCAAACTTCCGAACTGGATACAAAATAGCACTTCAAACTGGAACCTCGCGAATAGCTGCTAGCAGACGAACAGGAAAAGCATACAATCAGCTTACACTCCTGGCAATCAGTCTTCAACAGCATACAGGGAATCCCCCCAATAACGAGACAAGGCTCCGTGTTGAGGGTCAGCAGTGGTTTGACGTGCTGGCACACCCAGCCTGGTTTTTATTACAGTTGTTGCAAATACAGGACAGATACAACACATCCCCACAATGCATTATGGTTTCGTCCTCTCTGTCCCGGAGACAACCGAGAAGTAATCCAATTATCTCTCAGGACAAAGGGAAATAGCCAATACACATGTGGAGACAACAGGACAGACATCACCATTTAAACACACAATGGGACAATAGAACCACACCCAGCATATTCCTCCCAAGCTGACAAGTTACACTTATTATAAATTGTTACAACTTTGTGAGGTTACATTGTCCATACATATAACTTACATCAATTTAAACAGTATAACTTGGGGGACAAACCTATCCAAAATTCCCTGGAATAGGTTCAGGGGTTTAAGAGTTACTATGGGCCATAATCCTGAGGCAAGAGGCTTTTAAACAGCCCCCTCCAAAAACCAGTGGCGAGGTTGGTTTTGCCACATGTATACTAATGGATTACTACACCGGTATGTCCTCCATCTACAGGACTGACCTCCAGATAACAGATCGTGTATACTAATGGATTACTACACCGGTATATCCTCCATCTACAGGACTGGCCTCCAGATAACAGAACGTGTATACTAATAGATTACTACACCGGTATATCCTCCATCTACAGGACTGACCTCCAGATAACAGAACGTGTATACTAATGGATTACTACACCGGTATATCCTCCATCTACAGGACTGGCCTCCAGATAACAGAACGTGTGTACTAATAGATTACTACACCGGTATATCCTCCATCTACAGGACTGACCTCCAGATAACAGATCGTGTATACTAATGGATTACTACACCGGTATATCCTCCATCTACAGGACTGGCCTCCAGATAACAGAACGTGTATACTAATGGATTACTACACCGGTATGTCCTCCATCTACAGAACTGACCTCCAGATAACAGATTGTGTATACTAATGGATTACTACACCGGTATGTCCTCCATCTACAGGACTGACCTCCAGATAACAGAACGTGTATACTAATGGATTACTACACCGGTATGTCCTCCAACTACAGGACTGACCTCCAGATAACAGATCGTGTATACTAATGGATTACTACACCGGTATGACCTCCATCTACAGGACTGACCTCCAGATAACAGAACGTGTATACTAATGGATTACTACACCGGTATGACCTCCATCTACAGGACTGACCTCCAGATAACAGAACGTGTATACTAATGGATTACTACACCGGTATGTCCTCCATCTACAGGACTGACCTCCAGATAACAGAACGTGTATACTAATGGATTACTACATCGGTATGTCCTCCATCTACAGGACTGACCCCAGATAACAGAACGTGTATACTAATGGATTACTACACCGGTATGTCCTCCATCTACAGGACTGACCTCCAGATAACAGAACGTGTATACTAATGGATTACTACACCGGTATGTCCTCCATCTACAGGACTGACCTCCAGATAACAGATCGTGTATACTAATGGATTACTACACCGGTATGACCTCCATCTACAGGACTGACCTCCAGATAACAGAACGTGTATACTAATGGATTACTACACCGGTATGTCCTCCATCTACAGGACTGACCTCCAGATAACAGAACATATAGACTAATGGATTACTACACCGGTATATCCTCCATCTACAGGACTGACCTCCAGATAACAGATCATGTATACTAATGGATTACTACACCGGTATGTCCTCCATCTACAGGACTGACCTCCAGATAACAGATCGTGTATACTAATGGATTACTACACCGGTATGTCCTCCATCTACAGGACTGACCTCCAGATAACAGAACGTGTATACTAATGGATTACTACACCGGTATGTCCTCCATCTACAGGACTGACCTCCAGATAACAGAACGTGTATACTAATGGATTACTACTATTCCCATGGTGAGAACAATGGATGAAGCACATGGTGAGAACAATAGATAGCGGCCATTTTAACTCGCAGACCACTGCTTGACCCTCAACACGGAGCCTTGTCTCGTTATTGGGGGGATTCCCTGTATGCTGTTAGAGACTGATTGCCAGGAGTGTAAGCTGATTGTACGCTTTTCCTGTTCGTCTGCTGGCAGCTATTCGCGAGGTTCCAGTTTGGAGTGCTATTTTGTATCCAGTTCAGGAGTTTGGTGTTCTGCAGTAGCTGTGCCTGTCTCTCAGAAAGGGGCATATTGCCTAAAAGGATTTTAACCCCTTGTCTGCTGAAACGATCCGTTACAATTGGTGGCAAGCAGCGGGATCGTTCCTACAGCCAGAAGGACTGCTACAGGAGACACCATTTCTTTGGATTTTACAAATTAAGGGCAACGCATGTCTCAGTACAGCGACCCTAAAAGCACCAGGATGGAACCAGCAGTGGAGTACAGATACTCTGTTGAGGAATTTGACCGTATGATGTGGTTGCGGCTGAACTTCTTCGCACCCAATCCAGCTGAGAAATCCGTGAAGTTCGTGAGGAGTCTAGTGTTCAAGACCCTACTATACCGGGCAGAAGGTGACGGTCAGCTGCCACGTTGGGTGGACCTCCATCGGAAGTTACAGTTGCGGGACAGAGGGAGCCCAGTCTCCATTCCCCAGCGGCAGTGTGAAGTGCAGGGAGAGGAGAGCAGCGTCCTCCCTCCCCAGCGGCAGGCTGAGTTACAGGGGGCAGAGGTAGTTGTTCCTGCCCCCCAGCAGCAGAGTGATATGCCGGGAAGGCAGTGTGAAATGCAGGGAGAGGAGAGCAGCGACCTCCCTCCCCAGCGGCAGACTGACTTACAGGGGGCAGAGGTAGTTGTTCCTGCCCCCCAGCAGCAGAGTGATATGCCGGGAAGGCAGTGTGAAATGCAGGGAGAGGAGAGCAGCGACCTCCCTCCCCAGCGGCAGACTGACTTACAGGGGCAGAGGTAGTTGTTCCTGCCCCCCAGCAGCAGAGTGATATGCCGGGAAGGCAGTGTGAAATGCAGGGAGAGGAGAGCAGCGTCCTCCCTCCCCAGCGGCAGACTGAGTTACAGGGGGCAGAGGTAGTTGTTCCTGCCCCCCAGCAGCAGCATGATTTTTTGGGAATTTGGAGCCCAGTCTCCATTCCCCAGCGGCAGAGTGTCCTACAGGAAATAGAGAGCCCAGTCTCCTTTCCCCAGCAGCAGGACACTCTATTGGGAGCGGAGGCGGTCGGTCGCCCTCCCCAGCGGCTGGAAGTATGTATGGGAGAGGAGCTCGTTACCCCCTCTCCCCAGCGGCAGCTTAACGCACCAGGGGGAGACAGTAAGCCCCACAACAGTGCAGATGGGACCGTGGTCTCTGCACTTACAGCACAGGGGGTAGGGACAGTCGGTCCTGTCCCCCAGCAAGAGGGCTGTTTAGCCAAAGGGGAGACAGTTGGTCTCCCCCTCAAACAACCAGATCTCCAGCCATCTCTGCAGGGATACCAGGAGGAGGAGGTAAGCGAGCCCTCCCCTTCCCAGCTACTTCCCAACCGAGTTCTGGGGCAGGGGATGAGCCTGCTATACCCACTGATCCCTTCCCAGCGGAAGAGCTGGCATCAGGGCAGAGAGCCGCCAGCCTCTGCTCCACCGACCCCCTTGTTACAAGACTGGCTTGTACCCCCCTCACCCCAGCGGAAGAGCTGGCATCTGGGCAGAGCGCAGTCGGCCTCTGCCCACCAAGTACCTACAGCTCCAAGCTGGAGAACCACAAAGCAAGGAGTAGCAGATGCACACTCAACAGGTGGGGACATACAGAACAGACCCAGGCCCCAAGATTCAACAAGTCCAGTATTGGGTTGTGGTTGGCCTGCCAGACTAACTCAGGTACCGACCGGCGTGAGGTCAGGTATCTGGTTAGTCTTCCCTGGGGGGGGGGGGGGGGAGATGTGTGGCGAAACCAACCTCGCCACGATGTTTTAGAGGGGGCTGTTTAAACGCCTCTTGCCTCAGGATTATGGCCCATACTAACTTTTAAACCCCTGAACCTATTCAAGTGAATTTTGGATAGGTTTGTCCCCAGGTTATACTGTTTAAATTGATGTGAGTTATATGTATGGACAATGTAAACTCACAAAGTTGTAACAACTTATAATAAGTGTAACTTGTCAGCTTGGGAGGAATATGCTGGGTGTGGTTCTATTGTCCCATTAAGTGTGTTTAAATGGTGATGTCTGTCCTGTTGTCTCCACATGTGTATTGGCGACCTCCCTTTGTCCTGAGAGATAATTGGATTGCCCTCGGTTTTCTCCGGGACAGAGAGGAGGAAACCATGATGCATTGTGGGGATGTGTTGTATCTGTTCTGTGTCGCAGTCTCCCTTCTAGTCCTCTAGGGGGCGTGAACGATTGGTTGCTGTACTTGCATTGTGTGTGTTGTAAGATATTGATTGGTTGGATTTCAAAACCCTGTGGGCAGTACTATGTTTGTTTTTTATGAATAAAAGAGGCTATACCTGAAGTACAGGCAGACCACTGCTTGACCCTCAATACGGAGCCTTGTCTCGTTATTGAGGGGATTCCCTGTATGCTGTTAGAAACTGATTGCCAGGAGTGTAAGCTGATTGTATGCTTTTCCTGTTCGTCTGCTAGCAGCTATTCGCGAGGTTCCAGTTTGGAGTGCTATTTTGTATCCAGTTCGGGAGGTTGGTGTTCTGCAGTAGCTGTGCCTGTCTCTCAGAAAGGGGCATATCGCCTAAACGGATTTTAACCCCATTGTCTGCTGAAACGGTCCGTTACATGTATACTAATGGATTACTACACCGGTATGTCCTCCATCTACAGGACTGACCTCCAGATAACAGAAAGTGTATACTAATGGATTACTACACCGGTATGTCCTCCATCTACAGGACTGGCCTCCAGAATAGAGAACGTGTATACTAATGGATTACTACACCGGTATATCCTCCATCTGCTTGAATGACCTCCAGATAACAGAACATGTATACTAATAGATTACTACACCGGTATATCCTTCATCTACAGGACTGACCTCCAGATAACAGAACGTGTATACTAATGGATTACTACACCGGTATGTCCTCCATCTACAGGACTGACCTCCAGATAACAGAATGTGTATAGTAATGGATTACTACATCGGTATATCCTCCATCTACAGGACTGACCTCCAGATAACAGATCATGTATACTAATGGATTACTACACCGGTATGACCTCCATCTACAGGACTGACCTCCAGATAACAGAACGTGTATACTAATGGATTACTACACCGGTATGTCCTCTATCTACAGGACTGACCTCCAGATAACAGAACGTGTATACTAATGGATTACTACACCGGTATGTCCTCCATCTACAGGACTGACCTCCAGATAACAGATCATGTATACTAATGGATTACTACACCAGTATGACCTCCATCTACAGGACTGACCTCCAGATAACAGAACGTGTATACTAATGGATTACTACACCTGTAACGGACCGTTTCAGCAGACAAGGGGTTAAAATCCGTTTAGGCGATATTCCCCTTTCTGAGAGACAGGCACAGCTACTGCAGAACACCAAACTCCCGAACTGGATACAAAATAGCACTCCAAACTGGAACCTCGCGAATAGCTGTCAGCAGACGAACAGGAAAAGCGTACTATCAGCTTACACTCCTGGCAATCAGTCTCTAACAGCATACAGGGATTCCCCCCAATAACGAGACAAGGCTCCGTGTTGAGGGTCAAGCAGTGGTCTGCGAGTTAAAATGGCCGCTATCTATTGTTCTCACCATGTGCTTCATCCATTGTTCTCACCATGAGAATAGTAAAATCCAAGCAAGTAAGGCAAATGATGCAATCCAGGGACAGAGGGCTCAGTCCCAAGTGCCTTAAGACCCAATAACTTAAGGGACAATAATCCCAGGGCAGGAGGCTGGCAAACAGCCCCCTCCAAAACACCGTGGCGAGGTTGGTTTCGCCACACATCTCCCCCCCAGGGAAGACTAACCAGATACCTGACCTCACGCCGGTCGGTACCTGAGTTAGTCTGGCAGCCCACCCACAAACCAATACTGGACCTGTTGAATTTAGTAGCCTGTCTCTGTCCAGTGAATCCACCAAGGTTATATTGGTAGCTGGTACTCCCGGTATCTGACTTGTTCCCTGGCTTGGAGTGGAGGTTGCTTTGTGGGCAGGGATCAGCGGGACTCTGCCCTGGTACCAGCGCTACCATGGAAGAAGCCTGGTTGGAGTCTGGTTGTTGGAGGGGGAAACAGACTGTCTCCCCTTTGGCTAAACAGCCCTGTTGCTGGGGGACAGGACCGACTGTCCCTACCCCCTGTGCTGTAAGTGCAGAGAACACAGTCCCATTTGCACTGTTGTGGGGCTTACTGTCTCCCCCTGGTGCGTTAAGCTGCCGCTGGGGAGAGGGGGTAACAAGCTCCTCTCCCATACATACTTCCAGCCGCTGGGGAGGGCGACCGACCGCCTCCGCTCACAATAGAGTGTCCTGCTGCTGGGGAAAGGAGACTGGGCTCTCTATTCCCTGTAGGACACTCGGCCGCTGGGGAATGGAGACTGGGCTCCCAATTCCCAAAAAATCATGCTGCTGCTGGGGGGCAGGAACAACTACCTCTGCCCCCTGTAACTCAGCCTGCCGCTGGGGAGGGAGGACGCTGCTCTCCTCTCCCTGCATTTCACACTGCCTTCCCGGCATATCACTCTGCTGCTGGGGGGCAGGATCAACTACCTCTGCCCCCTGTAACTCAGCCTGCCGCTGGGGAGGGAGGCCGATGCTCTCCTCTCCCTGCACTTCACACTGCCACTGGGGAATGGAGACTGGGCTCCCAATTCCCTGCAATTCACACTGCCGCTGGGGAATGGAGACTGGGCTCCCAATTCCCTGCAATTCACACTGCCGCTGGGGAATTGAGACTAAGCTCCCAATTCCCTGCAATTCACACTGCTGCTGGGGAATGGAGACTGGGCTCCCTCTGTCCCGCAACACGTATTTCTCAGCTGGATTGGGTGTGAAGAAGTTCAGCCGCAACCACATCATACGGTCAAATTCCTCAACCAAGTTTCTTTACTCCACTGCTGGTTCCATCCTGGTGCTTTTAGGGTCGCTGTACTGAGACATGCATTGCCCTTAAGTTGTAAAATCCAAAGAAATGGTGTCTCCTGTAGCTGTCCTTCTGGCTGTAGGAACGATCCCACTGCTTGCAACCAATTGTAACGGACCATTTCAGCAGACAAGGGGTTAAAATCCGTTTAGGTGATATGCCCCTGTCTGAGAGACAGGCACAGCTACTGCAGAACACCAAACTCCCGAACTGGATACAAAATAGCACTCCAAACTGGAACCTCGCGAATAGCTGCCAGCAGACGAACAGGAAAAGCATACAATCAGCTTACACTCCTGGCAATCAGTCTCTAACAGCATACAAGGAATCCCCCCAATAACGAGACAAGGCTCCGTGTTGAGGGTCAAACAGTGGTCTGCGAGTTAAAATGGCCGCTATCTATTGTTCTCACCATGTGCTTCATCCATTGTTCTCACCATGGGAATAGTAAAATCCAAGCAAGTAAGGCAAATGATGCAATCCAGGGACAGAGGGCTCAGTCCCAAGTGCCTTAAGACCCAATAACTTAAGGGACCATAATCCCAGGGCAGGAGGCTGGCAAACAGCCCCCTCCAAAACACCGTGGCGAGGTTGGTTTCGCCACAACATTGGTTTGTCCTCCATCTACAGGACTGGCCTCCAGATAACAGAACGTGTATACTAATAGATTACTACACCGGTATGTCCTCCATCTACAGGACTGACCCCCAGATAACAGAACGTGTAGACTAATGGATTACTACACCGGTATGTCCTCCATCTACAGGACTGACCTCCAGATAACAGAACGTGTATACTAATGGATTACTACACCGGTATGTCCTCCATCTACAGGACTGACCTCCAGATAACAGAACGTGTATACTAATAGATTACTACACCAGTATGACCTCCATCTACAGGACTGACCTCCAGATAACAGAACGTGTATACTAATGGATTACTACACCTGTAACGGACCGTTTCAGCAGACAAGGGGTTAAAATCAGTTTAGGCGATATGCCCCTTTCTGAGAGACAGGCACAGCTACTGCAGAACACCAAACTCCCGAACTGGATACAAAATAGCACTCCAAACTGGAACCTCGCGAATAGCTGCCAGCAGACGAACAGGAAAAGCATACAATCAGCTTACACTCCTGGCAATCAGTCTCTAACAGCATACAAGGAATCCCCCCAATAACGAGACAAGGCTCCGTGTTGAGGGTCAAGCAGTGGTCTGCGAGTTAAAATGGCCGCTATCTATTGTTCTCACCATGTGCTTCATCCATTGTTCTCACCATGGGAATAGTAAAATCCAAGCAAGTAAGGCAAATGATGCAATCCAGGGACAGAGGGCTCAGTCCCAAGTGCCTTAAGACCCAATAACTTAAGGGACCATAATCCCAGGGCAGGAGGCTGGCAAACAGCCCCCTCCAAAACACCGTGGCGAGGTTGGTTTCGCCACAACACCGGTATGTCCTCCATCTACAGGACTGGCCTCCAGATAACAGAACGTGTATACTAATGGATTACTACACCGGTATGTCCTCCATCTACAGGACTGACCTCCAGATAACAGAACGTGTATACTAATAGATTACTACACCGGTATGTCCTCCATCTACAGGACTGACCTCCAGATAACAGAACGTGTATACTAATAGATTACTATACCGGTATGTCCTCCATCTACAGGACTGACCTCCAGATAACAGAACGTGTATACTAATAGATTACTACACCAGTATGACCTCCATCTACAGGACTGACCTCCAGATAACAGAACGTGTATACTAATGGATTACTACACCGGTATGTCCTCCATCTACAGGACTGGCCCCCAGATAACAGAACGTGTATACTAACGGATTACTACACCGGTATATCCTCCATCTACAGGACTGGCCTCCAGATAACAGAACGTGTGTACTAATGGATTACTACACCGGTATGTCCTCCATCTACAGGACTGACCTCTAGATAACAGAACGTGTATACTAATGGATTACTACACCGGTATATCCTCCATCTACAGGACTGACCTCCAGATAACAGAACATATAGACTGTCGTACAGCCATGATAAATCTTTCCCAGTGTTCTTGAGGAATACACAACAGCAAGTCCTCCTAGACCAGGGCCGGGACCAGTGCTAAACGTCCACAAATTGGTTTTTGATTCTTCTCACAATGGTTTTGCGGTTTCTGTGATTTATTGTCTGTGACATATCTCCAGTCGGTTTGCATGGATTTGTCTCTGCTGTCATCACCGTGTGCATTAGGGTTAGTGCTTCCACAATCAGAGTCCGAGGTCTGGTCTGAGGGTTTCTGTCTCCTTTAGGTCAATAGTAGTATCTTCACCCTGGACTTCACTTGTCCCCATAAGGAGGGATATTGGATAATTGTTGTCTTCTTCTAAGAGACCTCTAGGACTAAGACTGTTCCTCTACACTTTGCTCACACCTCAGGGCTGGAATAGTCTGACCCCAGTCCTGCAGGCTGTCAGTCGCTCACTTCACTCCGGTGTACACTTGCCATCTGTTTCCATACACACAGACTGGTGACATAACACTGCCAGTTACCGTTCAGTTTACCCCTCTTAAACAGCACTGTGCTCTCCACTCGATCAGTGACAGGCTCTCTGCAGGACATCTGCTCCAGGAGTCCACAGCACCCAAGCAACCCCTTACAAAGATGGACACATAAACGTGCCACACGTAAAGCCCGTACATATAAACATGGCAGGAAGAATACACATCCTCTTAGATTATAATATAAGAATTACAACATAGTTGGGGTGGGCAAAAAAAGTAATGTCTTTCGAGTTCATAGCCTCTTGAACATGAAGATATTCACAGCTCTTACAGTAAAGAACCGGCTCCTGAGGTGACTGCTCCACAGATTCACAGCTCTTACAGTAAAGAACCAGCTCCTGAGGAGACTGCTCCACTGATTCACAGCTCTTACAGTAAAGAACCAGCTCCTGAGGTGACTGCTCCACAGATTCACAGCTCTTACAGTAAAGAACCAGCTCCTGAGGTGACTGCTCCACAGATTCACAGCTCTTACAGTAAAGAACCAGCTCCTGAGGTGACTGCTCCACAGATTCACAGCCCTTACAGTAAAGAACCAGCTCTTGAGGTGACTGCTCCACAGATTCACAGCTCTTACAATAAAGAACCCGCTCCTGAGGTGACTGCTCCACAGATTCACAGCTCTTACAGTAAAGAACCAGCTCCTGAGGTGACTGCTCCACAGATTCACAGCCCTTACAGTAAAGAACCAGCTCCTGAGGTGACTGCTCCACAGATTCACAGCTCTTACAGTAAAGAACCAGCTCCTGAGGTGACTGCTCCACAGATTCACAGCTCTTACAGTAAAGAACCTGCTCCTGAGGTGACTGCTCCACAGATTCACAGCCCTTACAGTAAAGAACCAGCTCCTGAGGTGACTGCTCCACTGATTCACAGCTCTTACAGTAAAGAACCAGCTCCTGAGGTGACTGCTCCACTGATTCACAGCCCTTACAGTAAAGAACCAGCTCCTGAGGTGACTGCTCCACAGCTCTTACAGTAAAGAATCGGCTCCTGAGGTGACTGCTCCACAGATTTACAGCTCTTACAGTAAAGAACCAGCTCCTGAGGTGACTGCTCCACAGATTCACAGCCCTTACAGTAAAGAACCAGCTTCTGTGGTGACTGCTCCACAGATTCACAGCCCTTACAGTAAAGAACCAGCTCCTGAGGTGACTGCTCCACAGATTCACAGCTCTTACAGTAAAGAACCAGCTCCTGAGGTGACTGCTCCACAGATTCACAGCTCTTACAGTAAAGAACCAGCTCCTGAGGTGACTGCTCCGCAGAGTCACAGCTCTTACAGTAAAGAACCAGCTCCTGAGGTGACTGCTCCACAGATTCACAGCTCTTACAGTAAAGAACCAGCTCCTGATGTGACTGCTCCACAGATTCACATCTCTTACAGTAAAGAACCAGCTCCTGATGTGACTGCTCCACAGATTCACAGCCCTTACAGTAAAGAACAAGCTCCTGAGGTGACTGCTCCACAGATTCACAGCTCTTACAGTAAAGAACCAGCCCCTGAGGTGACTGCTCCACAGATTCACAGCCCTTACAGTAAAGAACCAGCTCCTGAGGAGACTGCTCCACAGATTCACAGCTCTTACAGTAAAGAACCAGCTCCCGAGGTGACTGCTCCACTGATTCACAGCTCTTACAGTAAAGAACCAGCTCCTGAGGTGACTGCTCCACAGATTCACAGCCCTTACAGTAAAGAACCCGCTCCTGAGGTGACTGCTCCACTGATTCACAGCTCTTACAGTAAAGAACCCGCTCCTGAGGTGACTGCTCCACAGATTCACAGCTCTTACAGTAAAGAACCAGCTCCTGAGGTGACTGCTCCACAGATTCACAGCTCTTACAGTAAAGAACCAGCTCCTGAGGTGACTGCTCCACTGATTCACAGCTCTTACAGTAAAGAACCAGCTCCCGAGGTGACTGCTCCACAGATTCACAGCTCTTACAATAAAGAACCAGCTCCTGAGGTGACTGCTCCACTGATTCACAGCTCTTACAGTAAAGAACCAGCTCCTGAGGTGACTGCTCCACAGATTCACAGCCCTTACCGTAAAGAACCTGCTCCTGAGGTGACTGCTCCACAGATTCACAGCTCTTACAGTAAAGAACCAGCTCCTGAGGTGACTGCTCCACAGATTCACAGCCCTTACAGTAAAGAACCAGCTCATTAGGTGACTGCTCCACAGCTCTTACAGTAAAGAATCAGCTCCTGCGGTGACTGCTCCACAGATTCACAACCCTTACAGTAAAGAACCATCTCCTGAGGTGACTGCTCCACAGATTCACAGCTCTTACAGTAAAGAACCAGCTCCTGAGGTGACTGCTCCACAGATTCACAGACCTTACAGTAAAGAACCAGCTCCTGAGGTGACTGCTCCACAGATTCACAGCCCTTACAGTAAAGAACCAGCTCCTGAGGTGACTGCTCCACAGATTCACAGCTCTTACAATAAAGAACCAGCTCCTGAGGTGACTGCTCCACTGATTCACAGCTCTTACAGTAAAGAACCCGCTCCTGAGGTGACTGCTCCACTGATTCACAGCTCTTACAGTAAAGAATCAGCCCCTGAGGTGACTGCTCCACTGATTCACAGCTCTTACAGTAAAGAACCAGCTCCTGTGGTGACTGCTCCACATATTCGCAGCTCTTACAGTAAAGAACCAGCTCCTGAGGTGACTGCTCCACTGATTCACAGCCCTTACAGTAAAGAACCTGCTCCTGAGGTGACTGCTCCACAGATTCACAGCTCTTACAGTAAAGAACCAGCTCCTGAGGTGACTGCTCCACAGATTCACAGCCCTTACAGTAAAGAACCTGCTCCTGAGGTGACTGCTCCACAGATTCACAGCTCTTACAGTAAAGAACCAGCTCCTGAGGTGACTGATCCACTGATTCACAGCTCTTACAGTAAAAAACCAGCTCCTGTGGTACTCCACAGCTTTTACAGCAATCAGCCTCCATCGCTGCCTCGTACTCACATGTTTGAGCTCAAACAGGACCTGTCTGGTCAGCTCCATCCTCTTCTTATTCACATGTTTGATGGCAACGACATTACCCTGGAGAGAAGAATACAGAAAAGACTGAAAGACAGCGATAACAGGAGAGCGAGACAGGACAAAAAGAGGAAAGAGACACTTGGAGTAAGTTTCAGGACAAATAGAGACAGAGCGTAAGAAATGATAGAGAGAGACAGGATGAAGAGAGGCAACACTAGGAGCGTGGAAAGGGCAACACCAGGAGCACATGACAAAACAAACTAAGAGATGGGCAACACCAGGAGCTCGAGACAGGACAAACTAAGAGACAAGCAACACCAGGAGCACGAGACAGAAAAAACTAAGAGAAGGGCAACACCAGGAGCTCGAGACAGGACAAACTAAGAGACAAGCAACACCAGGAGCACGAGACAGAAAAAACTAAGAGATGGGCAACACCAAGAGCTCGAGACAGGACAAAACAAGAGTCAAGCAAGGCCAGGAGAGCGAGATGGAAGAAACTAAGACATGGCAACACCAGGAATGCCAGATAGCACAAACTAATAGATGGGGAACATCAGAAGCACGAGACAGGACCAACTAAGATGGGCAACATCAGGACCAGAAAACAAACTAAACAGAACAAACCAAGAGATGGGCAACACCAGGAGCATGGGACAGGAAAAATTGGGAGATGAGCAACACCAAGAGCATGAGACAGGACAAAACAAGAGACAGCAACACGAGTAGCACGAGACAGGATAAACTAAGATGTGGGAACACCAGGAGCACGAGACAGGACAAACTAAGATATGGGCAACATCAGGAGCATGAGATAGGACAAACCAAGAGACGAGCAAGACCAGGAGCACAAGATAGGACAGTCTAAGATATGGGCAACATCAGGACCACGAGACTGGACAAACTAAGAGATGGGCAACACCAGGAGTATTAGACAGGAGAAATTAAGAGACAAGAACCACCAGGAGCATAAGACAGGACAAACCAACAGACGAGCAACACCAGGATCACAAAACAATACAAACTAAGAGACGAGAAACACCAGGAGCACTAAACAGGAGGAACTTAGAGATGGGCAACACCAGGAGCATGAGACAGGGCAAACTAAGAAATGAGCAACACCAAGAGAATGAGACAGGACAAGCTAAGATGAGCAACACCAGGAGCATGACACAGGACAAACTAAGTGATGGGCAACACCAAGAGCATGAGACAGCACAAAGTAAGTGATGGGCAACACCAAGAGCATGAGACAGGACAAACTGAAGGATGGGCAACACCAGGAGCACGAAACAGTACAAACTATTTGAGATTAAAAAGAGAGATGGAGCATAACAAATGGCTGAAGGAAACTAGATGGAGAGAGACCAGAGAAATAGAACTGAAGAGACAGCAAAAAGTGAGATGAAGAGACAAGAGGGAGATGAAGCATGAAACCACAAAGACAGAATTGTACAGTCGTGACAGGGAGACTAGAAAGACAGTCCTAAAGGAGAGACAGAGCTGTATGATAGAGAGATACAGTCATATAGAAAATCAAGAGTGACAAAGGCATGGTTAGGACAGAGGGAGACTATAGAGAGACAGTCCTATAGAATATCAGAAGAGACAGCTGTTGAGAGAGAGAGAGAGAAAGAGAGAGAAGGAAAGCTGGAAGAGACATATAAAAAAAAAGGTAGGAAAGAAGGAAAGCCACAGAGGCTAAAATGCAAAGCCATGAATGATGGAGAGCGAAGGAGAGAGAGTGAAGAACATGATAGTGACCCATGGAGTCAGCAATCACCTTGAAGTGTCCTGTGTTGGCAAAAATTTGGTATTTGCCATGAGCCGTCATCAGTGAACCATAACTGGAGCCTCTCTAGGACAAAGTGAGACAGTTATACACAAAGTATGGGACGTCATAGTGCAGTCTCCTAGATAGAAAGTGGGGCATGATGTGGCCAGTAGGCCGAGACCTGTAGCTCAGTAAAGTGCACATCCTGGGGCCCCTAGAGGATAAACAGCTCCCAGTGTGATGTCCCGATCCATGGTCCATGTGGAATGGGGGCCGGAGGAGAACAGCAGATTAACTGACCTCCCAGGTCTACCGTATGAAGGCCGAGGATACCCACCATGGAAAATATAGGAGGGGTCAGTGAAGAAAGCAGAAGCTTTTCACTGCAATATATAGGGAGAAAGGACACAAGAGGGAGCACTGATCAGAGGTGGTAGCTTTTATGCCCCTCTTCCCTCAGAGACCTGCAATCTCCTGGAGTACCAGATGGAACAGTGCATCCATTATACAGACATCCACCCATCTGTCCTCACCAAGCATGGCCTGACTTCAAGCCTTTGCACCCAATGCAAAATCTGTAGCCGGGACATGCATATGCTTATTACGTGCTATATATAATACTGTTGTTGTCTTTTGGGGCAAACGTCACCTCTGCACCCCCTGCAGCGGACACCATTTTACACCCACCACAGCCAGAATAATAGCGGCCCTATACTAAGGTTATATAGTGTAATAAGTTGAATTATAGGGCCCAATGTGAAGAGTCATAGGGCGTAATGTG
Organism: Bufo gargarizans; assembly: GCF_014858855.1. Taxonomy (NCBI): domain Eukaryota; kingdom Metazoa; phylum Chordata; class Amphibia; order Anura; family Bufonidae; genus Bufo; species Bufo gargarizans. Next base: position 55,075 of record NW_025334671.1, read on the forward strand.
AAGAGTCATAGGGCGTAGAGTCATAGGGCGTAATGTGAAGAGTCATAGGGCATAATGCGAAGAGTCATAGGGCGTAATGTGAAGAGTCATAGGGCGTAATGTGAAGAGTCATAGGGCGTAATGTGAAGAGTCATAGGGCGTAATGTGAAGAGTCATAGGGCGTAATGTGAAGAGTCATAGGGCGTAATGTGAAGAGTCATAGGGCGTAATGTGAAGAGTCATAGGGCGTAATGTGAAGAGTCATAGGGCGTAATGTGAAGAGTTATAGGGCGTAATGTGAAGAGTTATAGGGCGTAATGTGAAGAGTCATAGGGCGTAATGTGAAGAGTCATAGGGCGTAATGTGAAGAGTCATAGGGCGTAATGTGAAGAGTCATAGGGCGTAATGTGAAGAGTTATAGGGCGTAATGTGAAGAGTCATAGGGCGTAATGTGAAGAGTCATAGGGCGTAATGTGAAGAGTCATAGGGCGTAGAGTCATAGGGCGTAATGTGAAGAGTCATAGGGCGTAATGTGAAGAGTCATAGGGCGTAATGGGAAGAGTCATAGGGCGTAATGGGAAGAGTCATAGGGCGTAATGGGAAGAGTCATAGGGCGTAATGTGAAGAGTCATAGGGCGTAATGGGAAGAGTCATAGGGCGTAATGGGAAGAGTCATAGGGCGTAATGGGAAGAGTCATAGGGCGTAATGTGAAGAGTTATAGGGCGTAATGTGAAGAGTTATAGGGCGTAATGTGAAGAGTCATAGGGCGTAATGTGAAGAGTCATAGGGCGTAATGTGAAGAGTCATAGGGCGTATTGTGAAGAGTCATAGGGCGTAATGTGAAGAGTTATAGGGTGTAATGTGAAGAGTTATAGGGCGTAATGTGAAGAGTTATAGGGCGTAATGTGAAGAGTTATAGGGCGTAATGTGAAGAGGTATAGGGCGTAATGTGAAGAGTCATAGGGCGTAATGTGAAGAGGTATAGGGCGTAATGTGAAGAGTCATAGGGCGTAATGTGAAGAGTCATAGGGCGTATTGTGAAGAGTCATAGGGCGTAATGTGAAGAGTCATAGGGCGTAATGTGAATAGTTATAGGGCGTAATGTGAAGAGTTATAGGGCGTAATGTGAAGAGTTATAGGGCGAAATGTGAAGAGTCATAGGGCGTAATGTGAATAGTTATAGGGCGTAATGTGAAGAGTCATAGGGCGTAATGTGAAGAGTTATAGGGCGTAATGTGAAGAGTTATAGGGCGTAATGTGAAGAGTTATAGGGTGTAATTGGAGGGTTATAGGGCGTAATTGGAGGGTTATAGGGCATAATTAGAGGGTTATACAGACAAGACATGCAGTAAGGGAGGGGTCATATAAAGTAATGGGAGGGGCTACATAGAGTAATGGGACTGATTGGAGTAATAGTAAAAATGACATACAATCATGGACGGAGGGGGGGGATTACATACAGTAATGGGAGATCTCAAAAAAACCTTGCAAGTCCAGCTCCAATGTTCATGGTAGAAAACTTTATTCAAGTGGTTTTAAAAATTTGCGCTACACAGATACGCTTGTGTTACGCGTTTCAGACCATTCTCAATATAGGTCCTTCTTGGTCATGAAGCACTATATTGAGAATGGTCTGAAACGCGTAACACAAGCGTATCTGTGTACCACAAATTTTTTAAACCGCTTGGATAAAGTTTTGTACCTTGAACATTGGAGCTGGACTTGCAAGGTTTTTTGAGGTTCCATTGATAGCGCAGTCCAGACGCTATGTCCGGGCTCACGACAAGCAGACACAGGTGAGCGCTGTATATATAGAATAATGGGGGGAGTCATGGAAGGGGGTTATACAGAAACATCTTCAATAAATTATAGCACAGAGTATCCCACATACTCAAATGCTTTTCTTTACACAGAGGTGGGTGATACAGTTATGGCTGCCTGCAGCCACCACTAGGGGGAGCTCACTGCACACAACTGTATACACCTCCTGTGGAGCTATATAAATAGGTATGGGGCAAGCAGGAGTCTTTGCAGTAAACTTAATCTGGTAGATCTCCCCGAGTTTCCTTTAGTCTGGGACAGAAGGAAAGCTTTACATGAAAGGAATCAGGCCGTATGGGGCAATAGCTGAGTAGGGGGCAATAGCTGAGTATGGGGCAATAGCTGAGTATGGGGCAATAGCTGAGTAGGGGGCAATAGCCAAGGCATGAAGTCTGCTCACTAATGACAGGGTCAGACGGCTCCCAGCACATTTGTGGTATTTGTCAGAATTCCCGAACTGCAGCTCTTCCCAACGGATCCTCCACAGCATGCTGGCCAATTCCTTCTCCAACATCAGCTTCCTGTGAACAGACAAGTATGGTGCAGCTGGAGTACAAAATACAGTGACCCCCTCACCGTGTCCTACTGCACAGTATAGTCCCTCCTGTGACCCCCTGGCTCTATGACCTCACCCTCTATACAATACCCTGAAGGTGGAGAAGCGTAGGGGGCACTCATCTGCACACTGAGGACTCACCTCATTATGAGGATACTGGCCATTCCAAACATCAGCAATGTGAGCCCAGCGCCAAGAGCCACCATGGCAAATGTGGAGAGAGGAGCTGAGGAGAGAGAACAGTGAGGAGAGACTTGGGCTGCAGGTTTCTATGAAGACACAGGACATGAAGTCACTTACTTTTAACACATGATGGGTCATCTGTATCAAATACACAGGGAGGGCTGTCCGAAGGAGGCGAGCCCTTGAGCCACAGGATTGGTGTGCCTGTCCAGTTAATTTGCTTTGTTATCCCATCGTAATACCCGACAACCTACAAAAAAGAGACAGTGAAAACGAGTCATGGGATACAAAACCAGTAGCACTGAAATCCTGACCAGTTGAGGACAGGAGATTACAGCAGCCTAGGGCTGTAATACTGCAGGAGGAAAGAGTATCAACTGATCAACTCCCTATCAGTGCCAGACTTTGGGGTTCTGAGCATCACTAACAGCTGTCATATGACGCAGTGCTGCTGATGGCAGGGGGTGATCAGGTTATATGTCTCGTTTACCAGTGGATGACAGGAGATTACAGCAGCCTAGGGCACTAATACTGCAGGAAGGAAGAATATCTACTAATCAGCTCCTCAAAACTGCCGGATGAGGACAGTATTCTGTATATACATATATATACAGTACAGACCAAAAGTTTGGACACACATGTGGAAAAATATACATAAATAAAAAGTGTGAAACAACTGAAAATATGTCATATTCTAGGTTCTTCACAGTAGCCACCTTTTGCTTTGATTACTGCTTTGCACACTCTTGGCATTCTCTTGATGAGCTTCAAGAGGTAGTCACCTGAAATGGTCGTCCAACAGTCTTGAAGGAGTTCCCAGAGATGCTTAGCACTTGTTGGCCCTTTTGCCTTCACTCTGCGGTCCAGCTCACCCCAAACCATCTCGATTGGGTTCAGGTCCTGTGACTGTGGAGGCCAGGTCATCTGGCGCAGCACCCCATCACTCTCCTTCATGGTCAAATAGCCCTTACACAGCCTGGAGGTGTGTTTGGGGTCATTGTCCTGCTGAAAAATAAATGATGGTCCAACTAAACGCAAACCGGATGGAATAGCATGCCGCTGCAAGATGCTGTGGTAGCCATGCTGGTTCAGTATGCCTTCAATTCTGAATAAATCCCCAACAGTGTCACCAGCAAAGCACCCCCACACCATCACACCTCCTCCTCCATACTTCACGGTGGGAACCAGGCATGTGGAGTCCATCCGTTCACCTTTTCTGCGTCGCACAAAGACACGGTGGTTGGAACCAAAGATCTCAAATTTGGACTCATCAGAGCAAAGCACAGATTTCCACTGGTCTAATGTCCATTCCTTGTGTTCTTTAGCCCAAACAAGTCTCTTCTGCTTGTTGCCTGTCCTTAGCAGTGGTTTCCTAGCAGATCTTCTACCATGAAGGCCTGATTCACACAGTCTCCTCCTAACAGTTGTTCTAGAGATGTGTCTGCTGCTAGAACTCTGGGTGGCATTGACCTGGTCTCTAATCTGAGCTGCTGTTAACCTGCGATTTCTGAGGCTGGTGACTCGGAGGAACTTCTCCTCCGCAGCAGAGGTGACTCTTGGTCTTCCTTTCCTGGGGCGGTCCGCATGTGAGCCAGTTTCTTTGTAGCGCTTGATGGTTTTTGTGACTGCACTTGGGGACACTTTCAAAGTTTTCCCACGTTTTCGGACTGACTGACCTTCATTTCTTAAAGTAATGATGGCCACTGGTTTTTCTTTACTTAGCTGCTTTTTTCTTGCCATAATACAAATTCTAACAGTCTATTCAGTAGGACTATCAGCTGTGTGTCCACCTGACTTCTCCACAACACAACTGATGGTCCCAACCCCATTTATAAGGCAAGAAATCCCACTTATTACACCTGACAGGGCACACCTGTGAAGTGAAGACCATTTCAGGTGACTACCTCTTGGAGCTCATCAAGAGAATGCCAAGAGTGTGCAAAGCAGTAATCAACGCAAAAGGTGGCTACTTTGAAGAACCTAGAATATGACAGATTTTCAGTTGTTTCACACTTTTTTGTTATGTATATAATTCCACATGTGATAATTCATAGTTTTGATGCCTTCAGTGCGAATCTACAATTGTCATAGTCATGAAAATAAAGAAAACTCTTTGAATGAGAAGCTGTGTCCAAACTTTTGGTCTGTACTGTATATATATACACTACAGAGGACAGTATACTGTGTATATACTACAGAGGACAGTATACTGTATATACTACAGAGGACAGTATACTGTATATACACTACAGAGGACAGTATACTGTGTATATACTACAGAGGACAGTATACTGTATATACACTACAGAGGACAGTATACTGTGTATACTACAGAGGACAGTATACTGTATATACACTACAGAGGACAGTATACTGTATATACACTACAGAGGACAGTATACTGTGTATATACTACAGAGGACAGTATACTGTATATATACTACAGAGGGCAGTATACTGTATATACACTACAGAGGACAGTATACTGTGTATATACTACAGAGGACAGTATACTGTATATACACTACAGAGGACAGTATACTGTGTATATACTACAGAGGACAGTATACTGTATATATACTACAGAGGACAGTATACTGTGTATATACTACAGAGGACAGTATACTGTGGATATACTACAGAGGACATTATACTGTATATACACTACAGAGTGCAGTATACTGTATATATACTACAGAGGACAGTATACTGTGTATATACTACAGAGGACAGTATACTGTATATACACTACAGAGGACAGTATACTGTATATTTACTACAGAGGACAGTATACTGTATATACACTACAGAGGACAGTATACTGTATATACACTACAGAGGACAGTATACTGTGTATATACTACAGAGGACAGTATACTGTATATATACTACAGAGGACAGTATACTGTAAATATATATATATACTACAGAGGACAGTATACTGTATATACACTACAGAGGGCAGTATACTGTATATATACTACAGAGGACAGTATACTGTATATACACTACAGAGGACAGTATACTGTATATTTACTACAGAGGACAGTATACTGTATATACACTACAGAGGACAGTATACTGTATATACACTACAGAGGACAGTATACTGTGTATATACTACAGAGGACAGTATACTGTAAATATATATATATATACTACAGAGGACAGTATACTGTATATACACTACAGAGGACAGTATACTGTATATACACTACAGAGGACAGTATACTGTGTATACACTACAGAGGACAGTATACTGTATATACACTACAGAGGACAGTATACTGTATATACACTACAGAGGACAGTATACTGTATATACACTACAGAGGACAGTATACTGTGTATATACTACAGAGGACAGTATACTGTATATACACTACAGAGGACAGTATACTGTATATACACTACAGAGGACAGTATACTGTGTATATACTACAGAGGACAGTATACTGTATATACACTACAGAGGACAGTATACTGTGTATATACTACAGAGGACAGTATACTGTATATATACTACAGAGGACAGTATACTGTGTATATACTAGAGAGGACAGTATACTGTATATTTACTACAGAGGACAGTATACTGTATATACACTACAGAGGACAGTATACTGTATATACACTACAGAGGACAGTATACTGTGTATATACTACAGAGGACAGTATACTGTATATATACTACAGAGGACAGTATACTGTAAATATATATATACTACAGAGGACAGTATACTGTATATACACTACAGAGGACAGTATACTGTGTATATACTACAGAGGACAATATACTGTATATACACTACAGAGGACAGTATACTGTATATACACTACAGAGGACAGTATACTGTGTATATACTACAGAGGACAGTATACTGTATATACACTACAGAGGACAGTATACTGTATATATACTATAGAGGACAGTATACTGTATATACACTACAGAGGACAGTGTACTGTATATATACTACAGAGGACAGTATACTGTATATATACTACAGAGGACAGTATACTGTAAATATATATATACTACAGAGGACAGTATACTGTAAATATATATATACACTACAGAGGGCAGTATGCTATATATATATATATATATATATATATATATACACTACAGAGGACAGTACTGCATGCAATACTTTTCGTCCGTCCGCCTCTCGCCGTGCGCTGCCGGAACTCCGCCCCGCCCCCATTATAGTCAATGGGGAAGGATCGGCAGTCCTGGGGCACACATGAACTAGCAGCAGGACGGATCCGACAGTCTGTTCACCCACCGTAACAGCCTGCCGTAAATCCTTGCCGCTACTGTGAAACTAGCCTTATGGGGGCACTGTGGAGGCCACTGCTATGGGGGGGGCACTGTGGAGGCCACTGCTATGGGGGGGCACTGTGGAGGCCACTGCTATGGGGGGGCACTGTGGAGGCCACTGCTATGTTGGGGGGATCTGTGGATGTTACTGCTATGTTGGGGGGATCTGTGGATGTCACTGTTATGTTGGGGGGATCTGTGGATGTCACTGTTATGTTGGGGGGATCTGTGGATGTCACTGTTATGTTGGGGGGATCTGTGGATGTCACTGTTATGTTGGGGGTATCTGTGGATGTCACTGTTATGTTGGGGGGATCTGTGGATGTCACTGTTATGGGGGGGATCTGTGGATGTTACTGTTATGTTGGGGGGATCTGTGGACGTCACTGTTATGTTGGGGGGATCTGTGGACGTCGCTGTTATGTTGGGGGGGATCTGTGGACGTCACTGTTATGTTGGGGGGATCTGTGGATGACACTGTTATGTTGGGGGGATCTGTGGATGTCACTGTTATGTTGGGGGGATCTGTAGATGTCACTGTTATGTTGGGGGGATCTGTGGATGTCACTGTTATGTTGGGGGGATCTGTGGAGGTCACTGTTATGTTGGGGGGATCTGTGGATGTCACTGTTATGTTGGGGGGATCTGTGGAGGTCACTGTTATGTTGGGGGGATCTGTGGATGTCACTGTTATGTTGGGGGGATCTGTGGAGGTCACTGTTATGTTGGGGGGATCTGTGGAGGTCACTGTTATGTTGGGGGGATCTGCGGACGTCACTTATGTTGGGGGGATCTGTGGATGACACTGTTATGTTGGGGGGATCTGTGGACGTCACTGTTATGTTGGGGGGATCTGTGGAGGTCACTGTTATGTTGGGGGGATCTGCGGACGTCACTGTTATGTTGGGGGGATCTGTGGAGGTCACTGTTATGTTGGGGGGATCTGTGGAGGTCACTGTTATGTTGGGGGGATCTGCGGACGTCACTTATGTTGGGGGGATCTGCGGATGTTACTGTTATGGGGGGCACTGCAGAGGTCACTGTTATGGGGGCGCTGCAGAGGTCACTGTTATGGGGGGCACCGCAGAGGTCACTGTTATGGGGGCACTGCAGAGGTCACTGTTATGGGGCACTGCAGAGGTCACTGTTATGGGGGCACTGTGGAGGTCACTGTTATGGGGCACTGCAGAGGTCACTGTTATGGGGGCACTGCAGTGGTCACTGTTATGGGGGCACTGCAGAGGTCACCGTTATGGGGGCACTGCAGAGGTCACCGTTATGGGGGCACTGCAGAGGTCACCGTTATGGGGGCACTGCAGAGGTCACCGTTATGGGGGCACTGCAGAGGTCACTGTTATGGGGGCACTGCAGAGGTCACTGTTATGGGGGCACTGCAGAGGTCACTGTTATGGGGCACTGCAGAGGTCACTGTTATGGGGGCACTGTGGAGGTCACTGTTATGGGGCACTGCAGAGGTCACTGTTATGGGGGCACTGCAGTGGTCACTGTTATGGGGGCACTGCAGAGGTCACTGTTATGGGGCACTGTGGAGGTCACTTATGGGAGCACTGTGGAGGTCACTGTTATGGGGGCACTTCAGAGGTCACTGTTATGGGGCACTGCAGAGGTCACTGTTATGGGGGGCTCTGTGGAGGTCACTGTTATGGGGGGCTCTGTGGAGGTCACTGTTATGGGGGGCTCTGTGGAGGTCACTGTTATGGGGGCACTGTGGAGGTCACTGTTATGGGGGGCACTGTGGAGGTCACTGTTATGGGGGGCTCTGTGGAGGTCACTGTTATGGGGGGCTCTGTGGAGGTCACTGTATGTTATGGGGCACTTTAGGTGTAACCTGTCGTGGGGTTTCTAGTAGACGAGGTCACCTCGCCCAAATGTTACCTCAAAGTGACCGCTCTCTTGGTCAGCCATTGTCCAGAGATCAAAGTCTGTGTTCCGGTCATTGCTTTTGTCCATGCTGACAGTTCCAGTGATTCCTGAGAAATAGAGGAGTATAACTCTAATCATCTTAAATACTTCTGATAAGACCCATATTAAAGCTGCGAGTATGCGGCGGGCTCACCGTGCATGCTGCGCTCCTGGATCTTCTGCACAATCCGGATTCCATCCTTCGGAGAACCCCCTTCCTGTAGCGTCTCGTTCAGAGCCTGGGCGTAGAGCAGCACCCCATCATAGAAGCAGCCGGCAATGAGATTCATCTGCAGAGAGAAGCCCAGCATACACTAAGGGGGCTGCTAATGCAACGGCCGTCTCCCCCCAGACCCTCCATATCGCATCCCAGGTGTAGTAGGAATGCTGAGTGGTGTAGTGTGGCCTGAATGTCTCTTTGTGTGTCACGGTGCTCCTACCTGGATACGGCTAGACCCCAGGCTTTGGCTCCGAAGCAAATAATAGGGGGAATAATTTAGGAATTGGAAAGAATAACTTGAGTCCAGACCTTGAGATGAACGTTTCTCCAAACAGTTTCAGGCTTTGTCTTGGTTCCAGCAGGCTTTAGCATTAAACTGGCAGGCAAACTCAACTCTGCTATATCCTTCTCTCACTCTGCTGGACTGACAAGCTGACTTGGTGTCTTTGTTTCCTCTTTATGCTGCACTTCACTTTTTAGTCGGACTTATCTTTAGCTAAGGGACAGGTTAGAATCCTGGCATCTGCAACATGGAGTCTCAACCAGAACACACCAGACCTGACCCACCTCCTTCTGGTAGGAAAGGGGGGGAAGGGGGGGGTGGAATGGTAAGTTCCATTCTGTCTAAGATAGCTCTGCCAGAAATGCTGCCACCTGCAGGGGAACCAGGTAAATGACATATATAAGAGTTAAATAACAATATTTTAGATGCACATTGTGGTGAACCTGGAACAAAATTTCAAGATTACATTTGTAACGGATCTCCTGGCACCCCGACCGGGTACCTCCGTCGATAGATGCTCCTAAAGCTTCCCGAGGGCTCCAAGCACTCCACTTGACACCATAACCACCACAGACCCCACGAACCGCCGCAGCTTGGTTGGGGTCTCACTGTCCTCCACCCACGCTGAACCCAAGACCGGGCTTCAGCTTCCAGTGGGTGAACCTCTCCTACATCCAGAGAGCAGGAGCCATGAACAAGAGCTTATACTCAGGGGAGTATTGTGATATAGCAATCCCCAAGAGTGTAGTTATCGCATTCCCCAAACATGAGCCAAAACTTCATGAAGGTATAAAGCAGCCCCTTTATTTGAACACACAAGCATTTTATACACATCTTCCAACAAGGTTTCCACCCACAGGGTTTTGTATAAACAGCCAATAACCACGTACAATACATTCAGACATTCCCACACAAAATCCTCCCCTCTGCCTGTGATACAATTACCTCACACTGGGTTGATGCAATCATCACAGACAGGAGAATACACATTGTCCTCTGTCCTGGAGAAAACCGAGAAGTAATTCAATTATCTCTCAGGACAAAGGGCAATCGCCAATACACCCAGAGAGACAATGTAACAGACCTCACTACTCAACGTATACAATGTCCCACCCTTTACAATACACATAGACATTTAACATCCCAAAATGGCACGAATTAGACCAGGGGTTCAAGTTAGTCCAAGTCCTTTGTGAACAATGGAGGCCTGGCTGATGAGAGGGCCCATAATCCTGTGGCAGGAGGCGGGCAAACAGCCCCCTCCAAAACACTGTGGTGAGGTTGGTTTTCCCACAACATTGTATTAGCCCAATAAAGACTGTAGCAGGGTGTACGAGAGCTACCACCACTTTGGGGTGCTACACTAAACATGGCGGAAACATGCTGCACTGCCCCTTTAAGAGAGAGATGCTAGCCAAGACCACCCCTTTATAATACACAGGCCTACATGGGACCGTCCCATTATAATACATAGAGCTAGCCCAGGACTTCCCTTTATAATACACAGAGCTAAATCGGGACCGTCCCATTATAATACACAGAGCTAGACGGGACCGTCCCATTATAATACACAGACCTAGACGGGACCGTCCCATTATAATACACACAGCTAGTCGGGACCGTCCTATTATAATACACAGACCTAGTCGGGACCGTCCTATTATAATACACAGAGCTAGTCGGGACTGTCCCTTTATAATACACAGAGCTAGTCGGGACCGTCCCATTATAATACACAGAGCTAGTCGGGACCGTCCCATTATAATACATAGAGCTAGCCCAGGACTTCCCTTTATAATACACAGAGCTAAATCGGGACCGTCCCATTATAATACACAGAGCTAGACGGGACCGTCCCATTATAATACACAGACCTAGACGGGACCGTCCCATTATAATACACACAGCTAGTCGGGACCGTCCTATTATAATACACAGACCTAGTCGGGACCGTCCTATTATAATACACAGAGCTAGACGGGACCGTCCCATTATAATACACAGACCTAGACGGGACCGTCCCATTATAATACACAGAGCTAGACGGGACCGTCCCATTATAATACACACAGCTAGTCGGGACCGTCCTATTATAATACACAGACCTAGTCGGGACCGTCCTATTATAATACACAGACCTAGTCGGGACCGTCCTATTATAATACACAGAGCTAGACGGGACCGTCCCATTATAATACACAGAGCTAGTCGGGACCGTCCCTTTATAATACACATAGCTAGACGGGACAGTCCCATTATAATACACAGAGCTAGTCGGGACCGTCCCATTATAATACACATAGCTAGTCGGGACCGTCCCATTATAATACACAGAGCTAGTCGGGACCGTCCAATTATAATACACAGAGCTAGACGGGACCGTCCTATTATAATACACAGAGCTAGACAGAACCGTCCCTTTATAATACACAGAGCTAGACGGGACCGTCCTATTATAATACACAGAACTAGACGGGACCGTCCCATTATAATACACACAGCTAGTCGGGACCGTCCCATTATAATACACAGAGCTAGATGGCAGCAGTGTGTGTATTATAGTACAGTGTGTTACTCTGCAGTGTGTGTATTATAGTACAGTGTGTTACTCTGCAGTGTGTGTATTATAGTACAGTGTGTTACTCTGCAGTGTGTGTATTACAGTACAGTGTGTTACTCTGCAGTGTGTGTATTATAGTACAGTGTGTTACTCTGCAGTGTGTGTATTATAGTACAGTGTGTTACTCTGCAGTGTGTGTATTATAGTACAGTGTGTTACTCTGCAGTGTGTGTATTATAGTACAGTGTGTTACTCTGCAGTGTGTGTATTATAGTGCAGTGTGTTACTCTGCAGTGTGTGTATTATAGTGCAGTGTGTTACTCTGCAGTGTGTGTATTATAGTACAGTGTGATACTCTGCAGTGTGTGTATTATAGTACAGTGTGTTACTCTGCAGTGTGTGTATTATAGTACAGTGTGTTACTCTGCAGTGTGTGTATTATAGTACAGAGTGTTACTCTGCAGTGTGTGTATTATAGTACAGTGTGTTACACTGAGGTGTATGTATTACAGTACATTGTGTTACTCTGCAGTGTGTGTATTATAGTGCAGTGTGTTACTCTGCAGTGTGTGTATTATAGTGAAGAGTGTTACTCTGCAGTGTGTGTATTATAGTACAGAGTGTTACTCTGCAGTGTGTGTATTATAGTACAGTGTGTTACTCTGCAGTGTGTGTATTATAGTACAGAGTGTTACTCTGCAGTGTGTGTATTATAGTACAGTGTGTTACTCTGCAGTGTGTGTATTACAGTACAGTGTGTTACTCTGCAGTGTGTGTATTATAGTACAGTGTGTTACTCTGCAGTGTGTGTATTATAGTGCAGTGTGTTACACTGAGGTGTGTGTATTATAGTACAGTGTGTTACTCTGCAGTGTGTGTGTATTACAGTACAGTGTGTTACTCTGCAGTGTGTGTATTACAGTACAGTGTGTTACTCTGCAGTGTGTGTATTATAGTGCAGTGTGTTACTCTGCAGTGTGTGTATTACAGTACAGTGTGTTACTCTGCAGTGTGTGTATTATAGTGCAGTGTGTTACTCTGCAGTGTGTGTATTACAGTACAGTGTGTTACTCTGCAGTGTGTGTATTACAGTGTGTTACTCTGCAGTGTGTGTATTATAATGCAGTGTGTTACTCTGCAGTGTGTGTATTATAGTACAGTGTGTTACTCTGAAGTGTGTATTACAGTACAGAGTGTTACTCTGCAGTGTGTGTATTATAGTACAGAGTGTTACTCTGCAGTGTGTGTATTATAGTACAGTGTGTTACTCTGCAGTGTGTGTATTACAGTACAGTGAGTTACTCTGCAGTGTGTGTATTATAGTGCAGTGTGATACACTGAGGTGTGTGTTATTATAGTACAGTGTGTTACTCTGCAGTGTGTGTGTATTACAGTACAGTGTGTTTACTCTGCAGTGTGTGTATTACAGTACAGTGTGTTACTCTGCAGTGTGTGTATTATAGTGCAGTGTGTTACTCTGCAGTGTGGTGTATTACAGTACAGTGTGTTACTCTGCAGTGTGTGTATTACAGTACAGTGTGTTACTCTGCAGTGTGTATTACAGTGTGTTACTCTGCAGTGTGTGTATTATAGTGCAGTGTGTTACTCTGCAGTGTGTGTATTACAGTACAGTGTGTTACTCTGCAGTGTGTATTATAGTACAGTGTGTTACATTGAGGTGTGTGTATTACAGTACAGTGTGTTACTCTGCAGTGTGTGTATTATAGTGCAGTGTGTTACTCTGCAGTGTGTGTATTATAGTACAGAGTGTTACTCTGCAGTGTGTGTATTATAGTACAGTGTGTTACTCTGCAGTGTGTGTATTACAGTACAGTGAGTTACTCTGCAGTGTGTGTATTATAGTGCAGTGTGTTACACTGAGGTGTGTGTATTATAGTACAGTGTGTTACTCTGCAGTGTGTGTGTATTACAGTACAGTGTGTTACTCTGCAGTGTGTGTATTACAGTACAGTGTGTTACTCTGCAGTGTGTGTATTATAGTGCAGTGTGTTACTCTGCAGTGTGTGTATTACAGTACAGTGTGTTACTCTGCAGTGTGTGTATTATAGTGCAGTGTGTTACTCTGCAGTGTGTGTATTACAGTACAGTGTGTTACTCTGCAGTGTGTATTACAGTGTGTTACTCTGCAGTGTGTGTATTATAATGCAGTGTGTTACTCTGCAGTGTGTGTATTATAGTACAGTGTGTTACTCTGAAGTGTGTATTACAGTACAGAGTGTTACTCTGCAGTGTGTGTATTATAGTACAGAGTGTTACTCTGCAGTGTGTGTATTATAGTACAGTGTGTTACTCTGCAGTGTGTGTATTACAGTACAGTGAGTTACTCTGCAGTGTGTGTATTATAGTGCAGTGTGTTACACTGAGGTGTGTGTATTATAGTACAGTGTGTTACTCTGCAGTGTGTGTGTATTACAGTACAGTGTGTTACTCTGCAGTGTGTGTATTACAGTACAGTGTGTTACTCTGCAGTGTGTGTATTATAGTGCAGTGTGTTACTCTGCAGTGTGTGTATTACAGTACAGTGTGTTACTCTGCAGTGTGTGTATTACAGTACAGTGTGTTACTCTGCAGTGTGTGTATTACAGTGTGTTACTCTGCAGTGTGTGTATTATAGTGCAGTGTGTTACTCTGCAGTGTGTGTATTACAGTACAGTGTGTTACTCTGCAGTGTTTGTATTATAGTACAGTGTGTTACATTGAGGTGTGTGTATTACAGTACAGTGTGTTACTCTGCAGTGTGTGTTTTATAGTACAGTGTTACTCTGCAGTGTGTGTATTATAGTACAGTGTGTTACTCTGCAGTGTGTGTATTATAGTGCAGTGTGTTACTCTGCAGTGTGTGTATTATAGTACAGTGTGTTACACTGAGGTGTGTATATTATAGTACAGTGTGTTACTCTGCAGTGTGTGTATTATAGTGCAGTGTGTTACTCTGCAGTGTGTGTATTATAGTACAGTGTGTTACTCTGCAGTGTGTGTATTATAGTACAGTGTGTTACTCTGCAGTGTGTGTATTATAGTGCAGTGTGTTACTCTGCAGTGTGTGTATTATAGTGCAGTGTGTTACTCTGCAGTGTGTGTATTATAGTGCAGTGAGTTACTCTGCAGTGTGTGTATTATAGTACAGTGTGTTACTCTGCAGTGTGTGTATTATAGTACAGTGTGTTACACTGAGGTGTGTGTATTACAGTACAGTGTGTTACTCTGCAGTGTGTGTATTATAGTACAGTGTGTTACACTGAGGTGTGTGTATTACAGTACAGTGTGTTACTCTGCAGTGTGTGTTTATAGTACATGTTACTCTGCAGTGTGGTGTATTCTAGTACAGAGTGTTACTCTGCAGTGTGTATTATAGTGCAGTGTGTTACTCGCAGTGTGTGTATTATAGTGCAGTGTGTTACTCTGCAGTGTGTGTTATTACAGTACATTGTGTTACTCTGCAGTGTGTGTATTATAGGGCAGTGTGTTACTCTGCAGTGTGTGTGTGTGTATTATAGTACAGTGTGTACTCTGCAGTGATGTGTATTATAGTACAGTGTGTACACTGATGTGTGTATTAACAGTACAGTGTGTTACTCTGCAGTGTGTGTATTATAGTACAGTGTGTTACTCTGCAGTGTGTGTATTATAGTACAGTGTGTTACTCTGCAGTGTGTGTATTATAGTGCAGTGTGTTACTATGCAGTGTGTGTATTATAGTGCAGTGTGTTACTCTGCAGTGTGTGTATTATAGTGCAGTGTGTTACTCTGCAGTGTGTGTATTATAAGTGCAGTGTGTTACTCTGCAGTGTGTGTATTATAGTACAGTGTGTTACTCTGCAGTGTGTGTATTACAGTACAGTGTGTTACTCTGCAGTGTGTGTTTTATAGTACAGTGTTACTCTGCAGTGTGTGTATTATAGTACAGAGTGTTACACTGAGGTGTGTGTATTACAGTACAGTGTGTTACTCTGCAGTGTGTGTATTATAGTACAGTGTGTAACTCTGCAGTGTGTGTATTACAGTACAGTGTGTTACTCTGCAGTGTGTGTATTATAGTGCAGTGTGTTACTATGCAGTGTGTGTATTATAGTACAGAGTGTTACTCTGCAGTGGGTGTGTATTATAGTACAGTGTGTTACTCTGCAGTGTGTGTATTATAGTACAGTGTGTTACTCTGCAGTGTGTGTATTACAGTACAGTGTGTTACTCTGCAGTGTGTGTATTATAGTGCAGTGTGTTACTCTGCAGTGTGTGTATTATAGTGCAGTGTGTTACTCTGCAGTGTGTGTATTATAGTGCAGTGTGTGTATTATAGTGCAGTGTGTTACTCTGCAGTGTGTGTATTACAGTACAGTGTGTTACTCTGCAGTGTGTGTATTATAGTGCAGTGTGTTACTCTGCAGTGTGTGTATTATAGTGCAGTGTGTTACTCTGCAGTGTGTGTATTATAGTACAGTGTGTTACTCTGCAGTGTGTGTATTACAGTACAGTGTGTTACTCTGCAGTGTGTGTTTTATAGTACAGTGTTACTCTGCAGTGTGTGTATTATAGTACAGAGTGTTACTCTGCAGTGTGTGTATTACAGTACAGTGTGTTACTCTGCAGTGTGTATTATAGTGCAGTGTGTTACTCTGCAGTGTGTATATTATAGTACAGTGTGTTACACTGAGGTGTGTGTATTATAGTACAGTGTGTTACTCTGCAGTGTGGTGTATTACAGTACAGTGTGTTACTCTGCAGTGTGTGTATTACAGTACAGTGTGTTACTCTGCAGTGTGTGTATTATAGTGCAGTGTGTTACTCTGCAGTGTGTGTATACAGTACAGTGTGTTACTCTGCAGTGTGTGTCTTATAGTGCAGTGTGTTACTCTGCAGTGTGTGTATTACAGTACAGTGTGTTACTCTGCAGGTGTGTATTACAGTGTGTACTCTGCAGTGTGTGTATTATAATGCAGTGTGTTACTCTGCAGTGTGTGTATTATAGTACAGTGTGTTACTCTGAAGTGTGTATTACAGTACAGAGTGTTACTCTGCAGTGTGTGTATATAGTACAGAGTGTTACTCTGCAGTGTGTGTATTATAGTACAGTGTGTTACTCTGCAGTGTGTGTATTATAGTACAGTGTGTTACTCTGCAGTGTGTGTATTATAGTGCAGTGTGTTACTCTGCAGTGTGTGTATTATAGTACAGTGTGTTACTCTGCAGTGTGTGTATTACAGTACAGTGTGTTACTCTGCAGTGTGTGTATTATAGTGCAGTGTGTTACTCTGCAGTGTGTGTATTATAGTACAGTGTGTTACTCTGCAGTGTGTGTATAGTACAGTGTGTTACTCTGCAGTGTGTGTATTACAGTGTTTACTCTGCAGTGTGTATTATAGTGCAGTGTGTACTCTGCAGTGTGTGTATTACAGTACAGTGTGTTACTCTGCAGTGTGTGTATTATAGTACAGTGTGTTACTGCAGTGTGTGTATTACAGTACAGTGTGTTACTCTGCAGTGTTTATAGTACAGTGTTACTCTGCAGTGTGTGTATTATAGTACAGTGTGTTACTCTGCAGTGTGTGTATTATAGTGCAGTGTGTTACTCTGCAGTGTGTGTATTATAGTACAGTGTGTTACTCTGCAGTGTGTTATTATAGTACAGTGTGTTACTCTGCAGTGTGTATTATAGTACAGGTGTTACTCTGCAGTGTGTGTATTATAGTACAGTGTGTTACTCTGCAGTGTGTGTATTATAGTACAGTGTGTTACTCTGCAGTGTGTGTATTATAGTGCAGTGTGTTACTCTGCAGTGTGTGTATTATAGTGCAGTGTGTTACTCTGCAGTGTGTGTATTATAGTACAGTGTTACTCTGCAGTGTGTGTATTATAGTACAGTGTGTTACTCTGCAGTGTGTGTATTATAGTACAGTGTGTTACTCTGCAGTGTGTATTATAGTACAGTGTGTTACTCTGCAGTGTGTATTATAGTACAGTGTGTTACTCTGCAGGTGTGTATTATAGTACAGTGTGTTACTCTGCAGTGGGTTTATAGTACAGTGTGTTACTCTGCAGTGTGTGTATTATAGTACAGTGTGTTACTCTGCAGTGTGTTTATTAGTGCAGTGTGTTACTCTGCAGTGTGTGTATTATAGTGCAGTGTGTTACTCTGCAGTGTGTGTATTATAGTACAGTGTGTTACTCTGCAGTGTGTATTATAGTGCAGTGTGTTACTCTGCAGTGTGTGTATTATAGTACAGTGTTACTCTGCAGTGTGTGTATTATAGTGCAGTGTGTTACTCTGCAGTGTGTGTATTATAGTACAGTGTGTTACTCTGCAGTGTGTGATTATAGTGCAGTGTGTTACTCTGCAGTGTGTTATTACAGTACAGTGTGTTACTCTGCAGTGTGTGTATTATAGTACAGTGTGTTACTCTGCAGTGTGTGTATTATAGTACAGTGTGTTACTCTGCAGTGTGTATTATAGTGCAGTGTGTTACTCTGCAGTGTGTGTATTATAGTGCAGTGTGTTACTCTGCAGTGTGTGTATTATAGTACAGTGTGTTACTCTGCAGTGTGTGTATTATAGCAGTGTGTTACTCTGCAGTGTGTGTATTATAGTACAGTGTGTATTTAGTGCAGTGTGTTACTCTGATGTGTGTGTATTATAGTACAGTGTGTTACTCTGCAGTGTGTGTATACTAGTACCGTGTGTTACTCTGCCCAGCTGTGTGTATTATAGTACAGGTGTTAGTTACTCTGCAGTGTGTGTATTATAGTACAGAGTGTTACTCTGCAGTGTGGTGTATTACAGTACAGTGTGTTACTCTGCAGTGTGTGTATTATAGTACAGTGTTTACTCTGCAGTGTGTGTATTACGATACAGTGTGTTACTCCTGCAGTGTGTGTATTATAGTGCAGTGTGTTACTCTGCAGTGTGTGTATTATAGTACAGTGTGTTACTCTGCAGTGTGTGTATTATAGTACAGTGTGTTACTCTGCAGTGTGTGTATTATAGTACAGTGTGTTACTCTGCAGTGTGTGTATTATAGTACAGTGGTGTTACTACTGCAGGTGTGTGTATTATAGTACAGTGTGTTACTCTGCAGTGTGTGTATTATAGTACAGTGTGTTACTCTGCAGTGTGTGTATTATAGACAGCTGTGGTACTCTGCAGTGTGTGTATTATAGTGCCGTGTGTTACTATGCAGTGTGTGTATTATAGTGCAGTGTGTACCTGCAGTGTGTGTATTATAGGTGCAGTGTGTTACTCTGCAGTGTGTGTATAAGTGCAGTGTGTTACTCTGCAGTGTGGTGTATTATAGTACAGTGTGTACTCCTGCAGTGTGTGTATTACTAGGCAGGTGTGTTACTCCTGCCAGTGTGGTGTATTATTAGTAGCAGGTGTTACTCTGGCAGTGTGTGTATTATAGGACAGAGTGTTACCTCTGCATGTGTGGTGTATTACTAGTACAGTGTGTTACTCTGCAGTGGGTGTATTATAGTACAGTGTGTTACTCTGCAGTGTGTGTATTACTAGTAGCAGTGTGTTACTCTGCAGGTGTTGTATATTATAGTGCAGTGTGTTACTATGCAGTGTGTGTATTATAGTAGCGTGTGTACTCTGCAGTGTTGTGTATGATAGGACAGTGTGTTACTCTGCAGTGGTGTGTATTTAGTACAGTTGTGTTACTCTGCAGTGTGGTTATTACTAGGACCGTGTGTTACTCTGCAGTGTGTGTATTATAGTGCAGTGTGTTACTCTGCAGTGTGTGTATTATAGTGCAGTGTGTTACTCTGCAGTGTGTGTATTATAGTACAGTGTGTTACTCTGCAGTGTGTGTATTA
Organism: Bufo gargarizans; assembly: GCF_014858855.1. Lineage (NCBI taxonomy): Eukaryota > Metazoa > Chordata > Amphibia > Anura > Bufonidae > Bufo > Bufo gargarizans. The sequence goes on from NW_025334671.1 coordinate 74,755, forward strand.
TAGTACAGTGTTACACTGAGGTGTGTGTATTACAGTACAGTGTGTTACTCTGCAGTGTGTGTATTATAGTACAGTGTGTTACTCTGCAGTGTGTGTATTACAGTACAGTGTGTTACTCTGCAGTGTGTGTATTATAGTACAGTGTTACTCTGCAGTGTGTGTATTATAGTACAGTGTTACTCTGCAGTGTGTATTATAGTGCAGTGTGTTACTCTGCAGTGTGTGTATTATAGTGCAGTGTGTTACTCTGCAGTGTGTGTATTACAGTACAGTGTGTTACTCTGCAGTGTGTGTATTATAGTGCAGTGTGTTACTCTGCAGTGTGTGTATTACAGTACAGTGTGTTACTCTGCAGTGTGTGTGTATTATAGTGCAGTGTGTTACTCTGCAGTGTGTGTGTATTATAGTACAGTGTGTTACTCTGCAGTGTGTATTACAGTACAGTGTGTTACTCTGCAGTGTGTGTATTATAGTACAGTGTGTTACTCTGCAGTGTGTGTATTATAGTACAGCGTGTTACTCTGCAGTGTGTGTATTATAGTACAGTGTGTTACTCTGCAGGTGTGTTATTATAGGCAGTGTGTACTCTGCAGTGTGTTATATAGTTGCAGTGTGTTACTCTGCAAGTGGTATTATAGTGCAGTGGTACTCTGCAGTGTGTGTAGATTATAGTGCAGTGGTGTTACTCTGCAGTGTGTGTATTACTAGTACAGTGTGTTACTCTGCAGTGTGTGTATTACAGTACAGTGTGTTACTCTGCAGTGTGTGTTTTATAGTACATGTGTTACTCTGCAGTGTGTGTATTATAGTACAGTGTGTTACACTGAGGTGTGGGTATTACAGTACAGTGTGTTACTCTGCAGTGTGTGTATTATAGTACAGTGTGTTACTCTGCATGTGTGTGTATTACAGTACAGTGTGTTACTCTGCAGTGTGTGTATTATAGTGCAGTGTGTTACTATGCAGTGGTGTATTATAGTACAGTACCGTGGTTACTCTGCAGTGTGTGTATTATAGTACAGTGTGTTACTCTGCAGTGTGTGTATTATAGTACAGTGTGTTACTCTGCAGTGTGTGTATTACAGTACAGTGTGTTACTCTGCAGTGTGTGTATTATAGTGCAGTGTGTTACTCTGCAGTGTGTGTATATAGTGCAGTGTGTTACTCTGCAGTGTGTGTATTATAGTGCAGTGTGTTACTCTGCAGTGTGTGTATTATAGTGCAGTGTGTTACTCTGCAGTGTGTGTATTACAGTACAGTGTGTTACTCTGCAGTGTGTGTATTATAGTGCAGTGTGTTACTCTGCAGTGTGTGTATTATAGTGCAGTGTGTTACTCTGCAGTGTGTGTATTATAGTGCAGTGTGTTACTCTGCAGTGTGTGTATTATAGTACAGTGTGTTACTCTGCAGTGGATGTATGTATTAGTACAGTGTGTTACTCTGCAGTGTGTGTATTATAGTGCAGTGTGTTACTCTGCAGTGTGTGTATTACAGTGCAGTGTGTTACTCTGCAGTGTGTGTATTATAGTGCAGTGTGTTACTCTGCAGTGTGTGTATTATAGTGCAGTGTGTTACTCTGCAGTGTGTGTATTATAGTGCAGTGTGTTACTCTGCAGTGTGTGTATTATAGTACAGTGTGTTACTCTGCAGTGTGTGTATTATAGTACAGTGTGTTACTCTGCAGTGTGTGTATTATAGTGCAGTGTGTTACTCTGCAGTGTGTGTATTATAGTACAGTGTGTTACTCTGCAGTGTGTGTATTATAGTACAGTGTGATACTCTGCAGTGTGTGTATTATAGTACAGTGTGTTACTCTGCAGTGTGTGTATTATAGTACAGTGTGTTACTCTGCAGTGTGTGTATTACAGTACAGTGTGTTACTCTGCAGTGTGTGTTTTATAGTACAGTGTTACTCTGCAGTGTGTGTATTATAGTACAGAGTGTTACTCTGCAGTGTGTGTATTATAGTCCTAAATGGTGAAACGTCTCCTCTGCCATCTGCTGGGAGTAACATCGGGACCATGGGATTTACAGATCAGTCACACAGCGCCCCGACGCTCTGGAATTGGGATTGTATATAGGTGTATTAGCGAGAGTATGTCTGCAATGTGTGTGTATTCACTGAGTGTACTGCATACATGTTCAGTATGTGTATAGTGTGTGTACGTGTATTGTGTTTATGTATGTATACAGTGTGTACTAACATGTATAGTATGTGTATAGTGTGTGTATGTGTATACTGTGTGAGTATGCATGTGTATAGTGTGTGTACGTGTATTGTGTTTATGTATGTATACAGTGTGTACTTACATGTATAGTATGTGTATAGTGTGTGTATGTGTATACTGTGTGAGTATGCATGTGTATAGTGTGTGTACGTGTATTGTGTTTATGTATGTATACAGTGTGTACTTACATGTATAGTATGTGTATAGTGTGTGTATGTGTATACTGTGTGAGTATGCATGTGTATACTGTGTATGTACGTGTATTGTGTTTATGTATGTATACAGTGTGTACTTACATGTATAGTATGTGTATACTGTGTGTATGTGTATATGTATGTATACAGTGTGTACTAACATGTATAGTATGTGTATAGTGTGTGTATGTGTATACTGTGTGAGTATGCATGTGTATAGTGTGTGTACGTGTATTGTGTTTATCTATGTATACAGTGTGTACTTACATGTATAGTATGTGTATAGTGTGTGTATGTGTATACTGTGTATGTACGTGTATTGTGTTTATGTATGTATACAGTGTGTACTTACATGTATAGTATGTGTATACTGTGTGTATGTGTATATGTATGTATACAGTGTGTACTAACATGTATAGTATGTGTATAGTGTGTGTATGTGTATACTGTGTGAGTATGCATGTGTATAGTGTGTGTACGTGTATTGTGTTTATCTATGTATACAGTGTGTACTTACATGTATAGTATGTGTATAGTGTGTGTATGTGTATACTGTGTGTGTACGTGTATTGTGTTTATGTATGTATACAGTGTGTACTTACATGTATAGTATGTGTATAGTGTGTGTATGTGTATACTGTGTGAGTATGCATGTGTATAGTGTGTGTACGTGTATTGTGTTTATGTATGTATACAGTGTGTACTTACATGTATAGTATGTGTATAGTGTGTGTATGTGTATACTGTGTGAGTATGCATGTGTATAGTGTGTGTACGTGTATTGTGTTTATGTATGTATACAGTGTGTACTTACATGTATAGTATGTGTATAGTGTGTGTATATGTATACTGTGTATGTACGTGTATTGTGTATATGTATGTATACAGTGTGTACTTACATGTATTGTATGTGTATACTGTGTGAGTATGTACGTGTATTGTGTTTATGTATGTATACACTGTGTACTTACATGTATAGTATGTGTATACTGTGCGTACATGTATAGTATGAGTATACTGTGTGAGTATGAGTATACTGTGTGAGTATGTACAGTATCTCATAAAACTAAGCGCCCCCCTCACATTTTTGTAGGTATTCCTGGGACAGCGCTGACGATCTGACCCTGTGATACAATGTAACGCAGTCAGTGGACGCCTCGTATAACTGAGTAAATTGGGCGTGTCCTCACAATAACTCCACACACCGCCATTAATGTCACAAAAGTGCGGACACCCCAAGTGACAGAGGCCAAACTGTGCCCAGAGTGTCAGTATTCTGTGTGGCCGCCATTATTTCCCAGCACGGCCTTAACTCTCTTGGACATGGAGGTCACTGGAGCTGCACAGGTTCCACTGGGATCCCCTTCCTCCTCCATGACGGAGCTGGCGGATGTTAGAGACCTTGTGCTCCTCCACCTTCTGTTTGAGGAGGCCCCACAGATGCTCCATAGGGTTTGGTTCTGGAGCAGGAGAGGACTGACCATTCGGGCACTCGGGCATGGACCGAGGACACACGGCCACTAGGGGGCCCCGTGAGCAGAGTTCCCTGTAAGCTGCGCGGCCATGCAGCTTCCTTTCTGCCTCCGCTCAGGTCCCTCAGGACCCCCGCTCACCACAGCACAGGGAACGGCACGAGCAGCGCAGTGATGCTGCCTGAACTAACCAATAGCCAAGCGCTATACAGTAAGGAGCTTTGCTATTGGTTACTTTGGGTGGGCACAGGAAGATACAGCGCTCTGCAGCAGGGGAAGCCGGCGGAAGCGGAAAGGGGGGTGGGCCGGCTCCCCAATGTGTAGTGTCCCACTAGGTAAAGGTGGGCACTACACAAGGGTCAATTGGGCTACATGGTTCTCCTACTCCTGAGGGACAGTGGCAGGGTATTTTACAGTCCATTTTAATGTACTTTTATATGTTTCCATGTTCATTTCTTCCCTGTGATGTGTGCAGCAGGCCTATCAGGGTGCAGTTCCTCCTCCTAGACACTAGAGGGAGCTAGGGAACCCCTAGTATATATAGTTAGGCCCAGACAGGGAGGAGTCAGTCTGTAGTCAGGAGTCTGTGGAGACAGAAGTGAGAGGCCACCAGCCAGAGACAAGCTGAGGGCCTCCTCCTGACAGGCCAGGCTTCTAGTTACCACCAGGAGGCTAGTGGATGCAGCCCGGCCTCCCTGAGGATAAACAGCCAGAGTTAGCTCAGAAGATTTGTCACCAGGGGAAGAGTTTACCTCCTGAGAGAAACCTGCAGTTCCCATAACCAGAGAGCAGAGCAGAAGAGTAACCGGCCAACCTGAGGGCTGAAGGGCAGAAGGATTATTTACCTGAAGCAAGGGATATATACCTGAGGAAGTTTGCTACCAAGGATAAAGCCAGCTGTGGCGAAACCAACCTCGCCACGGTGTTTTGGAGGGGGCTGTTTAAAAGCCTCTTGCCCTGGGATTATGGCCCATAGTAACTTTTAAACCCCTGAACCTATTCCAGGGAATTTTGGATAGGTTTGTCCCCAAGTTATACTGTTTAAATTGATGTAAGTTATATGTATGGACAATGTAACCTCACAAAGTTATAACAACTTATAATAAGTGTAACTTGTCAGCTTGGGAGGAATATGCTGGGTGTGGTTCTATTGTCCCATTGTGTGTTTAAATGGTGATGTCTGTCCTGTTGTCCCCACGTGTGTATTGGCGATCTCCCCTTTGTCCTGAGAGATAATTGGATTGCCCTCGGTTGTCTCTGGGACAGAGAGGAGGAAACCATGATGCATTGTGGGGATATGTTGTATCTGTTCTGTGTTGCAGTCTCCCTTCTGGTCCTCTAGGGGGCGGGAACGATTGGTTGCTGTATTTACATTGTATGTGTTGTAAGGTATTGATTGGTTGGATTTCAAAACCCTGTGGGCAGTACTATGTTTGTTTTTTTATCAATAAAAGAGGCTGTACTTGAAGTACAGTCAGACCACTGCTGACCCTCAAGACGGAGCCTTGTCTCGTTTTTGGGGGGATTCCCTGTATGCTGTTGGAGACTGATTGCCAGGAGTGTAAGCTGATTGGATGCTTTTCCTGTTCGTCTGCTGGCAGCTATTTGCGAGGTTCCAGTTTGGAGTGCTATTTTGTATCCAGTTCAGGAGGTTGGTGCTCTGCAGTAGCTGTGCCTGTCTCTCGGAAAGGGGCATATCGCCTAAACGGATTTTAACCCCTTGTCTGCGGAAACGGTCTGTTACATTGGTGGCAAGCAGCGGGATCGTTCCTACAGCCAGAAGGACAGCTACAGGAGACACCATTTCTGTGGATTCTACAATTTAAGGGCAACGCATGTCCCAGTACAGCGACCCTAAAAGCACCAGGATGGAACCAGCAGTGTTATACGAGGAGGAAGACCTGGATGGCCGGGATGCATTAAGGAAAGGCATCTGGTACCAGGCCCTGGATAATGTACAATACCAGCGAGGTGAGAGTCTCCCCAGTGAAGGGCAGCGGTTGCAGAAGCAAGTGGCCCTGCGGATGCCCTTCCTGGGAGAGCAGCCCCTGGAGGAATGGGTGAAGGAACTACAGCACCGGGTATGGCAGGAGCTATGGCTGGAGGATGCCTACCAGGCGCTTTGGTGGTATGTGGCACAGTTTATACCCTGGACAGCTGAGCATGACAAGCCAGAGGGAGAGGAGTTTGATGGTCCTGGCTTGTTATGGGAGTCCTTTGCAGAGCCTGACTTCGGGAGCCCTGCACAGTCCAGACTTCAGGACATTTTCTATGAGAGGGAGGCTAGGCATGAGTGGGATGACCCCCATGAGGTAGAGCAAGACCTGGCTCACCTAGCAACCCTGGAGTGGGAACTGGAGCAGGACTACCGAGATCTCTTCCACTCCATTGGGAAGGCTCAGCAGGACAGCAAGAAGTCAGACCCAGGTCCAGAGCCCTTCAGCTGGGAGGATATTGTTGATGTTTACTGGGAAGAACCCCAGGTGGCCGGTGGAGATGGGACCGAGGTCTCTCCACCGGTCCTGCAGGGAATTGGGAGCCTAGTCTCCATTCCCCAGCGGCAGGCTGAGTTACAGGGGGCAGAGGTAGTTGTTCCTGCCCCCCAGCAGCAGCATGATTTTTTGGGAATTGGGAGCCGAGTCTCCATTCCCCAGCGGCAGACGGAGTTACAGGGGGCAGAGACAGTCAGTCCTGTCCCCCAGCGGCAGAGTGTCCTACAGGGAATAGAGAGCCCAGTCTCCTTTCCCCAGCAGCAGGACACTGTATTGGGAGCGGAGGCGGTTGGTCGCCCTCCCCAGCGGCTGGAAGTATGTATGGGAGAGGAGCTCGTTACCCCCTCTCCCCAGCAGCAGCTTAACGCACCAGGGGGAGACAGTAAGCCCCACAACTCTGCAGATGGGACCGTGGTCTCTGCACTTACAGCACAGGGGGTAGGGACAGTCGGTCCTGTCCCCCAGCAACAGGGCTGTTTAGCCAAAGGGGAGACAGTCAGTTTCCCCCTCCAACAACCAGACTCCAACCAGGCTTCTTCCGTGGTAACGCTGGCACCAGGGCAGAGTACCGCTGATCCCTGCCCACAAAGCAACCTCCACTCCAAGCCAGGGAGCAACTCAGAGACCGGGAGTACCAGCTACCAATATAATCTTGGTGGATTCACTGGACAGAGACAGGCTACTAAATTCAGCAGGTCCAGTATTTTGTTGTGGGTGGGCTGCCAGACTAACTCAGGTACCGACCGGCGTGAGGTCAGGTATCTGGTTAGTCTTCCCTGGGGGGGGGGGGGGGATGTGTGGCGAAACCAACCTCGCCACTGGGTTTTGGAGGGGGCTGTTTAAAAGCCTCTTGCCGCAGGATTATGGCCCATAGTAACTTTTAAACCCCTGAACCTATTCCAGGGAATTTTGGATAGGTTTGTCCCCAAGTTATACTGTTTAAATTGATGTAAGTTATATGTATAGACAATGTAACCTCACAAAGTTGTAACAACTTATAATAAGTGTAACTTGTCAGCTTGGGAGGAATATGCTGGGTGTGGTTCTATTGTCCCATTGTCCCATTGTGTGTTTGAGTGGTGATTCCTGTCCTGTTGTCTCCACATGTGTATTGGTGATCTCCCCTTTGTCCTGAGAGATAACTGGATTGTCTTCGGTCGTCTCCCAGGCAGAGAGGAGGAAACCATGATGCATTGTGGGGATATGTTGTATCTGTCCTGTGTCGCAGTCTCCCTTCTGGTCCTCTAGGGGGCGGGAACGATCGGTTGCTGTATTTACATTGTGTGTTGTGAATTACTGATTGGTTGGATTTCAAAACCCTGTGGGCAGTACTAGGTTTGGTTTTTATCAATAAAAGAGGCTGTACTTGAAGTACAGTCAGATCACTGCTTGACCCTCAAGACGGAGCCTTGTCTCGTTATTGGGGGGATTCCATGTATGCTGTTGGAGACTGATTGCCAGGAGTGTAAGCTGATTGTACGCTTTTCCTGTTCGTCTGCTGACAGTTATTTGCGAGGTTCCAGTTTGGAGTGCTATTTTGTATCCAGTTTGGGAGGTTGGTGTTCTGCAGTAGCTGTGCCTGTCTCTCGGAAAGGGGCATATCGTCTAAACGGATTTTAACCCCTTGTCTGCTGAAACGGTGCCGTTACACCAGCATTAGGGCATTAGGGCCTTGGGGTTGACAGCCAGGAGTTCTGAGGAATAGTGCACAAGATTTCTGAGGAAAAGGGGCAGCCTGATCTGTAAGTGTTTTTACCCTCTGAGTATTGTACCTGCCATTGATGTAAAAGCCTGCTTACAGCGGCTGCCACGTGGAACTGAACTCAGACAGTATAAAGTTAACTGCTCAATTATTACCACTATAAATCGTGTGGAATATAGCACTAGGTATCCTCTCTGCTTCTCGCTTGTGGCCAATGAGAAGGAAGCAACGTCAGGTTCACAGCGATCAGTAATCTGTAGTCAGACCGGCTACAATGTGACGGTTCTAATCACCACCGATTAGCGCAATCGCGAATATATTGGCGCCCTCTATCTGCATATGAAGCTATTGTAATGTTCTGCCGACCATTGTCTCAGGAGAAACTTCTAGCAGCTTGAATAATGTAGCCAACGTGACCCATAACTGTGTTATCGGTGTTGTTACATAGGACTGCAGGGGACATCTACTATATTATCTGTACTCAGAGAGTGATCACTGTATAGGGGGGTCCACAGACTTTATCGAGCAAGGGCCCACATGAGCCTGGAGCTGATGCTGCGCGATGTGGGTGGGGCTGTGGGTGGGTGTGGCTTGAGGGTAGTCGGGGACACAGGGGCCCCATAATCTCCTATTGCCCGGGGGCCCCATGAGTTGTCAGTCCGCCCCTGGTCTGGAGACATGCTTGGCCGATCCAGCACCTTTACCCTCAGGTTCTTTACAAGGCAGTGGTCGTGTGGATAGCACCTGACGGTTTAGGGAGGGTGATGAGGGACTGATGGTTCCCCATCCCCTTCCTCGGGTTTAATAAGTAGTTAAGGCCACCCCCCCACAACCCTCAATGGTGGCGCGTCGGGCCGTAGAAGGTGTAAAGGGGGGTGGTAAACTGGACTGGGGTCAAAAGGGTTAAAAGATAAGGTGGTGGGACTATGGAACAGGAAGAGGAGGTGGCAATCGGAGGTGATATATACTCCCCCTCCCCTGCTCCTGGCCCCTCTTCTTTACAGTGAAGGCAAGCTGGTCCCGCCCTCCCTCATTGTGTAAGCTTTGATGGTCAGGTTGTTTTCATTTGTTCGAGGTTCCTGGTTATGGATTGGAGTCGGAAGTCACAGCTGGCAGCAATTTAAAGAAAAGGAGCATAGTGGTAACAGATTTGGCGCACGTGCCCCCTGGGGTTGGCACACCGCACCGAAGGAAAGGTTGAGGGAGGAGTTTAATTTGCCGTCGTAATGTTTAGCTGTGGCCAATCATCACCCAGTAAAACAAGTTAAAAGTAACAAACTGTGTCCGTGTCCTTTGTTATGGTATAAGTTGTAACATCCCAGAGTATGTTACTAAATTCTCTTTCCCCCGCTACAACATGTCAGGTGTATATTTATTGTCATCTTGTGTAATCTAACATTGCATTTCCCTGTATATGTGTTTTCCAGGCCTGTTTGATATATTATGCTGTAATTTCCATGTGCACCAGCAGGTGGCAGCAACGTATTCAGCAGACCTCAGCCAGTTTAGTATTGATAGACTGGAATAGTCCATTCCAGTCTAGTCTCCCCTGTGTGAGCAGAAGTGGGCTGTTCCCATGTCCTGTCTTATGAGGAGGAGAAGGAAGTTAAGGTAGTGTACCAGCCACCCCGCTTGGAGTAGGCTGTGTTAGTAGGAGCCCCCAGTTACAGGGATCCCAACCTAGGATCCAGCCTCGGCTGAGGCCAAGGATCACTTCTCCCAGTCTGAGCCCTTCAGTCTCAACTCTGGACCACCAAGCAACACCTCCAGAGCTACAGATCTCCAGGAAGAATCATTCCCTGTGAGCAGTCCTGTGAGTACTTATCCAGAGTCCAGGAGAAGCCAAATTCCTCCTCAGCTAGTCAGGTCCACATCAAGCAGAAGACAGACCGAGCAGAAGATAGATACCTGCCAGATTCTCCAGGCATATAGTATAGGAGCAGAGGAGATACTGATCCCTGACATGCATTGCCTACACCTGCTTGGACCTAAAGACCATCGCTGTAACTCGTATGGATTTCTGTTGCCATCCAGTAAAGACCAGTTGCATTATACTGCAAGTCTGGATCTCATTCAATCCTCAATTACTCCTATTAACAACACTCCTTTTATTGCAAGTGAGCCAGGAGTCCAGCCGTACCCAGGTAGGAGACACCGCTGACCCTACACAGAGACATCATCCCCCTCTGGCATTCCTCACCTGGTACGTGAGCTATAACATCTTAAAGGGCCCTGAGACTATAACCTGCGCACATTGAAATTGGCGTCACAAACTAAAAACTATTAATTTTGCGCCAGTGTGCATCAGTCACAATCCGGCTTACTGCAATGTGACTAACGGGGGCCGTGGCAGCGCTCTCATCCTAACCCCTGTTCCTGAATACCAGCAGTCTTGGAGGAGTTTGGGGTCGTTCTCATGTTGGATACTGCCCTGTGGCCAGAAGGGGGAGTCAGGTTCTGCTTCAGTATGTCACAGGACATGGCGGCATTCATGGTTCCCTCAGTGCCCTGTAGCCCCCACACCATGATACCCCCACCACCATGCATGACTGTAGGCAGGACACACTGGTCTTTGTGCTCCTCACCTGGTTGTCACCACACACGCCTGACACCATGTGAGCCAAATACGTTTTTCTCGGTCTCATCAGACTCCAGGACGTGGTCCCAGTAATCCGTGTCCTTACTCTGCTCGTCTTCAGCAAACTGTTTGCAGGGTTTTTTTGTGCATCATCCTTAGCAGAGGCTCATTCTGGGATGACAGCCATGCAGACCAATGTGATGTAGTGTGCGGAGTATGGTCTGAGCACTGACAGGCTGACCCCCCCCCCCCTCCTGTAACCTCTGGCAGCACTCATACAACCTCTGGATATGACGCTGAGCACTGACAGGCTGACCCCCCCACCCCTGTAACCTCTGCAGCAATGCTGGCAGCACTCATACAACCTCTGGATATGACGCTGAGCACTGACAGGCTGACCCCCCACCCCTGTAACCTCTGCAGCAATGCTGGCAGCACTCATACAACCTCTGGATATGACGCTGAGCACTGACAGGCTGACCCCCACCCCTGTAACCTCTGCAGCAATGCTGGCAGCACTCATACAACCTCTGGATATGACGCTGAGCACTGACAGGCTGATCCCAACCCCTGTAACCTCTGCAGCAATGCTGGCAGCACTCATACAACCTCTGGATATGACGCTGAGCACTGACAGGCTGACCCCCCACCCCTGTAACCTCTGCAGCAATGCTGGCAGCACTCACACATCCTCTGGATATGACGCTGAGCACTGACAGGCTGACCCCCCACCCCTGTAACCTCTGCAGCAATGCTGGCAGCACTCATACAACCTCTGGATATGACGCTGAGCACTGACAGGCTGACCCCCTCACCCCTGTAACCTCTGCAGCAATGCTGGCAGCACTCATACAACCTCTGGATATGACGCTGAGCACTGACAGGCTGACCCCCACCCCTGTAACCTCTGCAGCAATGCTGGCAGCACTCATACAACCTCTGGATATGACGCTGAGCACTGACAGGCTGACCCCCCACCTCTGTAACCTCTGCAGCAATGCTGGCAGCACTCATACAACCTCTGGATATGACGCTGAGCACTGACAGGCTGACCCCCCACCCCTGTAACCTCTGCAGCAATGCTGGCAGCACTCATACAGCCTCTGAATATGACGCTGAGCACTGACAGGCTGACCTCCCACCCCTGTAACCTCTGCAGCAATGCTGGCAGCACTCATACAACCTCTGCATATGACGCTGAGCACTGACAGGCTGACCCCCCCCCACCCCTGTAACCTCTGCAGCAATGCTGGCAGCACTCATACAACCTCTGGATATGACGCTGAGCACTGACAGGCTGACCCCCCCCCCCCCTGTAACCTCTGCAGCAATGCTGGCAGCACTCATACAACCTCTGGATATGACGCTGAGCACTGACAGGCTGACCGCCCACCCCTGTAACCTCTGCAGCAATGCTGGCAGCACTCATACAACCTCTGGATATGAAGCTGAGCACTGACAGGCTGACCCTCCACCCCTGTAACCTCTGCAGCAATGCTGGCAGCACTCATACAATCCTCTGGATATGACGCTGAGCACTGACAGGCTGACCCCCCTCTCCCTGTAACCTCTGCAGCAATGCTGGCAGCACTCATACAACCTCTGGATATGACGCTGAGCACTGACAGGCTGACCCCCCCACCCTGTAACCTCTGCAGCAATGCTGGCAGCACTCATACAACCTCTGGATATGACGCTGAGCACTGACAGGCTGACCCCCACCCCTGTAACCTCTGCAGCAATGCTGGCAGCACTCATACAACCTCTGGATATGACGCTGAGCACTGACAGGCTGACCCTCCACCCCTGTAACCTCTGCAGCAATGCTGGCAGCACTCATACAACCTCTGGATATGACGCTGAGCACTGACAGGCTGACCCCCCCACCCCTGTAACCTCTGCAGCAATGCTGGCAGCACTCATACAACCTCTGGATATGACGCTGAGCACTGACAGGCTGACCCCCCACCCCTGTAACCTCTGCAGCAATGCTGGCAGCACTCATACATCCTCTGCATATGACGCTGTGCACTGACAGGCTGACCCCCCACCCCTGTAACCTCTGCAGCAATGCTGGCAGCACTCATACATCCTCTGGATATGACGCTGAGCACTGACAGGCTGACCCCCCACCTCTGTAACCTCTGCAGCAATGCTGGCAGCACTCATACATCCTCTGGCATATGACGCTGAGCACTGACAGGCTGACCCCCCACCCTGTAACCTCTGCAGCAATGCTGGCAGCACTCATACAACCTCTGGATATGACGCTGAGCACTGACAGGCTGACCCCCCACCCTCTGTAACCTCTGCAGCAATGCTGGCAGCACTCATACAACCTCTGGATATGACACTGAGCACTGACAGGCTGACCCCCCACCCCTGTAACCTCTGCAGCAATGCTGGCAGCACTCATACAACCTCTGGATATGACGCTGAGCACTGACAGGCTGACCCCCCCACCCCTGTAACCTCTGCAGCAATGCTGGCAGCACTCATACAACCTCTGGATATGACGCTGAGCACTGACAGGCTGACCGCCCACCCCTGTAACCTCTGCAGCAATGCTGGCAGCACTCATACAACCTCTGGATATGAAGCTGAGCACTGACAGGCTGACCCCCCCAACCCTGTAACCTCTGCAGCAATGCTGGCAGCACTCATACAACCTCTGGATATGACGCTGAGCACTGACAGGCTGACCCCCCACCCCTGTAACCTCTGCAGCAATGCTGGCAGCACTCATACAACCTCTGGATATGACTGCTGAGCACTGACAGGCTGACCCCCCCACCCCTGTAACCTCTGCAGCAATGCTGGCAGCACTCATACAACCTCCTGGATATGACGCTGAGCACTGACAGGCTGACCCCCCCCCCCCCTGTAACCTCTGCAGCAATGCTGGCAGCACTCATACAACCTCTGGATATGACGCTGAGCACTGACAGGCTGACCCCCCACCCCTGTAACCTCTGCAGCAATGCTGGCAGCACTCATACAGCCTCTGGATATGACGCTGAGCACTGACAGGCTGACCCCCCACCCCTGTAACCTCTGCAGCAATGCTGGCAGCACTCATACAACCTCTGGATATGACGCTGAGCACTGACAGGCTGACCCCCCACCCCCTGTAACCTCTGCAGCAATGCTGGCAGCACTCATACAACCTCTGGATATGACGCTGAGCACTGACAGGCTGACCCCCCCCCACCCCTGTAACCTCTGCAGCAATGCTGGCAGCACTCATACAACCTCTGGATATGACGCTGAGCACTGACAGGCTGACCCCCCACCCCTGTAACCTCTGCAGCAATGCTGGCAGCACTCATACAACCTCTGGATATGACGCTGAGCACTGACAGGCTGACCCCCCACCCCTGTAACCTCTGCAGCAATGCTGGCAGCACTCATACAAGCCTCTGGATATGACGCTGAGCACTGACAGGCTGACCCCCCCACCCCTGTAACCTCTGCAGCAATGCTGGCAGCACTCATACAACCTCTGGATATGACGCTGAGCACTGACAGGCTGACCCCCCACCCCTGTAACCTCTGCAGCAATGCTGGCAGCACTCATACAACCTCTGGATATGACGCTGAGCACTGACAGGCTGACCCCCCACCCCTGTAACCTCTGCAGCAATGCTGGCAGCACTCATACAACCTCTGGATATGACGCTGAGCACTGACAGGCTGACCCCCCACCCCTGTAACCTCTGCAGCAATGCTGGCAGCACTCATACAACCTCTGGATATGACGCTGAGCACTGACAGGCTGACCCCCACCCCTGTAACCTCTGCAGCAATGCTGGCAGCACTCATACAACCTCTGGATATGACGCTGAGCACTGACAGGCTGACCCCCACCCCTGTAACCTCTGCAGCAATGCTGGCAGCACTCATACAACCTCTGGATATGACGCTGAGCACTGACAGGCTGACCCCCACCCCTGTAACCTCTGCAGCAATGCTGGCAGCACTCATACAACCTCTGGATATGACGCTGAGCACTGACAGGCTGACCCCCACCCCTGTAACCTCTGCAGCAATGCTGGCAGCACTCATACAACCTCTGGATATGACGCTGAGCACTGACAGGCTGACCCCCCACCCCTGTAACCTCTGCAGCAATGCTGGCAGCACTCATACAACCTCTGGATATGACGCTGAGCACTGACAGGCTGACCCCCACCCCTGTAACCTCTGCAGCAATGCTGGCAGCACTCATACAACCTCTGGATATGACGCTGAGCACTGACAGGCTGACCCCCCACCCCTGTAACCTCTGCAGCAATGCTGGCAGCACTCATACAACCTCTGGATATGACGCTGAGCACTGACAGGCTGACCCCCCACCCCTGTAACCTCTGCAGCAATGCTGGCAGCACTCATACAACCTCTGGATATGACGCTGAGCACTGACAGGCTGACCCCCCACCCCTGTAACCTCTGCAGCAATGCTGGCAGCACTCATACAACCTCTGGATATGACGCTGAGCACTGACAGGCTGACCCCCCACCCCTGTAACCTCTGCAGCAATGCTGGCAGCACTCATACAACCTCTGGATATGACGCTGAGCACTGACAGGCTGACCCCCCACCCCTGTAACCTCTGCAGCAATGCTGGCAGCACTCATACAACCTCTGGATATGACGCTGAGCACTGACAGGCTGACCCCCCACCCCTGTAACCTCTGCAGCAATGCTGGCAGCACTCATACAACCTCTGGATATGACGCTGAGCACTGACAGGCTGACCCCCCACCCCTGTAACCTCTGCAGCAATGCTGGCAGCACTCATACAACCTCTGGATATGACGCTGAGCACTGACAGGCTGACCCCCCACCCCTGTAACCTCTGCAGCAATGCTGGCAGCACTCATACAACCTCTGGATATGACGCTGAGCACTGACAGGCTGACCCCCACCCCTGTAACCTCTGCAGCAATGCTGGCAGCACTCATACAACCTCTGGATATGACGCTGAGCACTGACAGGCTGACCCCCACCCCTGTAACCTCTGCAGCAATGCTGGCAGCACTCATACAACCTCTGGATATGACGCTGAGCACTGACAGGCTGACCCCCACCCCTGTAACCTCTGCAGCAATGCTGGCAGCACTCATACAACCTCTGGATATGACGCTGAGCACTGACAGGCTGACCCCCACCCCTGTAACCTCTGCAGCAATGCTGGCAGCACTCATACAGCCTCTGGATATGACGCTGAGCACTGACAGGCTGACCCCCCACCCCTGTAACCTCTGCAGCAATGCTGGCAGCACTCATACAACCTCTGGATATGACGCTGAGCACTGACAGGCTGACCCCCACCCCTGTAACCTCTGCAGCAATGCTGGCAGCACTCATACAACCTCTGGATATGACGCTGAGCACTGACAGGCTGACCCCCACCCCTGTAACCTCTGCAGCAATGCTGGCAGCACTCATACAGCCTCTGGATATGACGCTGAGCACTGACAGGCTGACCCCCCACCCCTGTAACCTCTGCAGCAATGCTGGCAGCACTCATACAACCTCTGGATATGACGCTGAGCACTGACAGGCTGACCCTCCACCCCTGTAACCTCTGCAGCAATGCTGGCAGCACTCATACAACCTCTGGATATGACGCTGAGCACTGACAGGCTGACCCCCCACCCCTGTAACCTCTGCAGCAATGCTGGCAGCACTCATACAACCTCTGGATATGACGCTGAGCACTGACAGGCTGACCCCCACCCCTGTAACCTCTGCAGCAATGCTGGCAGCACTCATACAACCTCTGGATATGACGCTGAGCACTGACAGGCTGACCCCCACCCCTGTAACCTCTGCAGCAATGCTGGCAGCACTCATACAACCTCTGGATATGACGCTGAGCACTGACAGGCTGACCCCCACCCCTGTAACCTCTGCAGCAATGCTGGCAGCACTCATACAACCTCTGGATATGACGCTGAGCACTGACAGGCTGACCCCCACCCCTGTAACCTCTGCAGCAATGCTGGCAGCACTCATACAACCTCTGGATAGGACGCTGAGCACTGACAGGCTGACCCCCCACCCCTGTAACCTCTGCAGCAATGCTGTCAGCACTCATACAACCTCTGGATATGACGCTGAGCACTGACAGGCTGACCCCCACCCCTGTAACCTCTGCAGCAATGCTGGCAGCACTCATACAACCTCTGGATATGACGCTGAGCACTGACAGGCTGACCCCCACCCCTGTAACCTCTGCAGCAATGCTGGCAGCACTCATACAACCTCTGTATATGACACTGAGCACTGACAGGCTGACCCCCCACCCCTGTAACCTCTGCAGCAATGCTGGCAGCACTCATACAACCTCTGGATATGACGCTGAGCACTGACAGGCTGACCCCCACCCCTGTAACCTCTGCAGCAATGCTGGCAGCACTCATACAACCTCTGGATATGACACTGAGCACTGACAGGCTGACCCCCCACCCCTGTAACCTCTGCAGCAATGCTGGCAGCACTCATACAACCTCTGTATATGACGCTGATCACTGACAGGCTGACCCCCACCCCTGTAACCTCTGCAGCAATGCTGGCAGCACTCATACAACCTCTGGATATGACGCTGAGCACTGACAGGCTGACCCCCCACCCCTGTAACCTCTGCAGCAATGCTGGCAGCACTCATACATCCTCTGGATATGACACTGAGCACTGACAGGCTGACCCCCCCACCCCTGTAACCTCTGCAGCAATGCTGGCAGCACTCATACATCCTCTGTATATGACGCTGAGCACTGACAGGCTGACCCCCCACCCCTGTAACCTCTGCAGCAATGCTGGCAGCACTCATACAACCTCTGTATATGACACTGAGCACTGACAGGCTGACCCCCCCACCCCTGTAACCTCTGCAGCAATGCTGGCAGCACTCATACAACCTCTGGATATGACACTGAGCACTGACAGGCTGTACCCCCCACCCCTGTAACCTCTGCAGCAATGCTGGCAGCACTCATACAGCCTCTGGATATGACGCTGAGCACTGACAGGCTGACCCCCACCCCTGTAACCTCTGCAGCAATGCTGGCAGCACTCATACAACCTCTGGATATGACGCTGAGCACTGACAGGCTGACCCCCACCCCTGTAACCTCTGCAGCAATGCTGGCAGCACTCATACAACCTCTGGATATGACGCTGAGCACTGACAGGCTGACCCCCCACCCCTGTAACCTCTGCAGCAATGCTGGCAGCACTCATACAACCTCTGGATATGACGCTGAGCACTGACAGGCTGACCCCCCACCCCTGTAACCTCTGCAGCAATGCTGGCAGCACTCATACAGCCTCTGGATATGACGCTGAGCACTGACAGGCTGACCCCCACCCCTGTAACCTCTGCAGCAATGCTGGCAGCACTCATACAGCCTCTGGATATGACGCTGAGCACTGACAGGCTGACCCCCACCCCTGTAACCTCTGCAGCAATGCTGGCAGCACTCATACAGCCTCTGGATATGACGCTGAGCACTGACAGGCTGACCCCCCACCCCTGTAACCTCTGCAGCAATACTGGCAGCACTCATACACCTCTGGATATGACGCTGAGCACTGACAGGCTGACCCCCCCACCCCTGTAACCTCTGCAGCAATGCTGGCAGCACTCATACAACCTCTGGATATGACGCTGAGCACTGACAGGCTGACCCCCCCACCCCTGTAACCTCTGCAGCAATGCTGGCAGCACTCATACAACCTCTGGATATGACGCTGAGCACTGACAGGCTGACCCTCCACCCCTGTAACCTCTGCAGCAATGCTGGCAGCACTCATACAGCCTCTGGATATGACACTGAGCACTGACAGGCTGACCCCCACCCCTGTAACCTCTGCAGCAATGCTGGCAGCACTCATACAACCTCTGGATATGACGCTGAGCACTGACAGGCTGACCCCCCACCCCTGTAACCTCTGCAGCAATGCTGAACAGCACTCATACAGCCTCTGGATATGACGCTGAGCACTGACAGGCTGACCCCCACCCCTGTAACCTCTGCAGCAATGCTGGCAGCACTCATACAACCTCTGGATATGACGCTGAGCACTGACAGGCTGACCCCCCACCCCTGTAACCTCTGCAGCAATGCTGGCAGCACTCATACAACCTCTGGATATGACGCTGAGCACTGACAGGCTGACCCCCCACCCCTGTAACCTCTGCAGCAATGCTGGCAGCACTCATACAACCTCTGGATATGACGCTGAGCACTGACAGGCTGACCCCCCCACCCTCTGTAACCTCTGCAGCAATGCTGGCAGCACTCATACAACCTCTGGATATGACTGCTGAGCACTGACAGGCTGACCCCCCACCCCTGTAACCTCTGCAGCAATGCTGGCAGCACTCATACAACCTCTGGATATGACGCTGAGCACTGACAGGCTGACCCTCCACCCCTGTAACCTCTGCAGCAATGCTGGCAGCACTCATACACCTCTGGATATGACGCTGAGCACTGACAGGCTGACCCCCACCCCTGTAACCTCTGCAGCAATGCTGGCAGCACTCATACAACCTCTGGATATGACGCTGAGCACTGACAGGCTGACCCTCCACCCCTGTAACCTCTGCAGCAATGCTGGCAGCACTCATACATCCTCTGGATATGACGCTGAGCACTGACAGGCTGACCCCCCCACCCCTGTAACCTCTGCAGCAATGCTGGCAGCACTCATACAAGCCTCTGGATATGACACTGAGCACTGACAGGCTGACCCCCACACCCCTGTAACCTCTGCAGCAATGCTGGCAGCAGCTCATACAGCCTCTGGATATGACGCTGAGCACTGACAGGCTGACCCCCCACCCCTGTAACCTCTGCAGCAATGCTGGCAGCACTCATACAACCTCTGGATATGACACTGAGCACTGACAGGCTGACCCCCCACCCCTGTAACCTCTGCAGCAATGCTGGCAGCACTCATACAACCTCTGGATATGACGCTGAGCACTGACAGGCTGACCCCCCACCCCTGTAACCTCTGCAGCAATGCTGGCAGCACTCATACAACCTCTGGATATGACACTGAGCACTGACAGGCTGACCCCCACCCCTGTAACCTCTGCAGCAATGCTGGCAGCACTCATACAACCTCTGGATATGACGCTGAGCACTGACAGGCTGACCCCCCACCCCTGTAACCTCTGCAGCAATGCTGGCAGCACTCATGCACCCTCTGGATATGACACTGAGCACTGACAGGCTGACCCCCGGTATGTACAGTTGTTTAGGGTTACAGTGTATATGTACGTGTATAGTATATATGTACATGTACAGTGTGTGAGTCACTGGGTTGCATTTCCTGTATTCAGCTCTATGTGGGAATTACAGGGGCTAGTACTGCACAGAGGGTTTGTACAGTGGATATAAAAAGTCTGCACGCCCCTGTTACAATGTCAGGTTTCTGTGATGTAAAGAAATCAGCATGGCACATTTTGACTCTTTGCAAAAAAAACTCCAAATCTGTCAGATTGCGAGGGCATCTCCTGGGCACAGCCCTCTTCACATCACCCCACATATTGCGAGGGCATCTCCTGGGCACAGCCCTCTTCAGATCACCCGACAGATTGCGAGGGCATCTCCTGGGCACAGCCCTCTTCAGATCACCCCACATATTGCAAGGGCATCTCCTGGGCACAGCCCTCTTCAGATCACCCGACAGATTGCGAGGGCATCTCCTGGGCACAGCCCTCTTCAGATCACCCCACATATTGCAAGGGCATCTCCTGGGCACAGCCCTCTTCAGATCACCCCACATATTGCGAGGGCATCTCCTGGGCACAGCCCTCTTCAGATCACCCCACATATTGCGAGGGCATCTCCTGGGCACAGCCCTCTTCAGATCACCCACAGATTGCGAGGGCATCTCCTGGGCACGGCCTTCTTCAGATAACTCCACAGATTGCGAGAGCATCTCCTGGGCACAGCCCTCTTCAGATCACCCCACAGATGCCGAGGGCATCTCCTGGGCACAGCCCTCTTCAGATCACCCCACAGATGCCGAGGGCATCTCCTGGGCACAGCCCTCTTCAGATCACTCCACAAATTGCGAGGGCATCTCCTGGGCTCGGCCCTCTTCAGATCACCCACAGATTGCGAGGGCATCTCCTGGGCACAGTCGTCTTTAGATCACCCCACAGATTGCGAGGGCATCTCCTGGCCCTAGCCCTCTTTAGATCACCACACAGATTGCGAGGGCATCTCCTGGGCACAGCCCTCTTCAGATCACCCCACATATTGCGAGAGCATCTCCTGGGCACAGCCCTCTTCAGATCACCCGACAGATTGCGAGGGCATCTCCTGGGCACAGCCCTCTTCAGATCACTCCACAGATTGCAAGAGCATCTCCTGGGCACAGCCCTCTTCAGATCACCCCACAGATGCCGAGGGCATCTCCTGGGCACAGCCCTCTTCAGATCACTCCACAGATTGCGAGGGCATCTCCTGGGCACAGCCCTCTTCACATCACCCCACAGATTGCGAGGGCATCTCCTAGGCACAGCCCTCTTCAGATCACCCTGGGTCAGGTCTGGGCTCTGGCTGGGCCATTCCAAAACTTTACTCTTCTTCTGGTGAAGCCATTCCTTGGTTGATTTGGATGTAGATTTTGGCCCAATATTGACTGGTATTTGGGATTCCCTCCAGCTTAACCCCCTCAGCCCCCCTAGCTTAAACCCCCTTAATGACCAGGCCACTTTTTACACTTCGGCACTACACTACTTTCACCGTTTATCGCTCGGTCATGCAACTTACCACCCAAATTAATTTTACCTCCTTTTCTTCTCACTAATAGAGCTTTCAGTTGGTGGTATTTCATTGCTGCTGACATTTTTACTTTTTTTGTTATTAATCAAAATTTACCATTTTTTTTTTTTAAACTACATTTCTATATAAATTTTTCTCTAAATTTATTGTTCTACATGTCTTTGATAAAAAAAAAAATGTTTGGGTAAAATACCCAGCATGGGTATGTGTAGAAAGACACCCCAAAATACATTGCCCAACTTCTTCTGAGTACGGCGATACCACATGTGTGACACTTTTTTGCAGCCTAGGTGGGCAAAGGGGCCCACATTCCAAAGAGCACCTTTAGGATTTCACAGGGCATTTTTTTTTACACATTTTGATTTCAAACTACTTCTCACACATTAGGGCCCCTAAAATGCCAGGGCAGTATAAACTACCCCACAAGTGACCCCATTTTGGAAAGAAGACACCCCAAGGTATTTCGTGATGTGCATGGTTCGTTCATGGAAGTTTTTATTTTTTGTCACAAGTTAGTGGAATATGAGACTTTGTAAGAAAAAATAAAATAAAAAAAAATCATCATTTTCCGCTAACTTGTGACAAAAAATAATAAATTCTAGGAACTCGCCATACCCCTCACGGAATACCTTGGGGTGTCTTCTTTCCAAAATGGGGTCACTTGTGGGGTAGTTATACTGCCCTGGCATTTTAGGGGCCCTAATGTGTGAGAAGTATTTTGAAATCCAAATGTGTTAAAAATTCTGTGAAATCCTAAAGGTGCTCTTTGGAATCTGGGCCCCTTTGTCCACCTAGGCTGCAAAAAAGTGTCACACACGTGGTATCGCCGTACTCAGGAGAAGTTGGGCAATGTGTTTTGGGGTGTATTTTTACATATACCCATGCTGGGTGAGAGAAATATCTCTCTAAACATCAACTTTTCCCATTTTTTTATACAAAGTTGTCATTATAGAGAGATATTTCTCTCACCCAGCATGGATATATGTAAAATGACACCCCAAAAAACATTGCCCAACTTCTCCTGGGTACGGCGATACCACATGTGTGACACTTTTTTGCAGCCTAGATGCACAAAGGGGCCCAAATTCCTTTTAGGAGGGCATTTTTAGACATTTGGATCTCAGACTTCTTCTCACGCTTTAGGGTCCCTAAAATGCCAGAGCAGTATAAATACCCCACATGTGACCCCATTTTGGAAAGAAGACACCCCAAGGTATTTAATGAGGGGTATGGCGAGTTCCTAGAAAAAAAAAAATTTTGTTGGCACAAGTTAGCAGAAATTGATTTTTTTTTTTTCTCACAAAGTCTCCCTTTCCGCTAACTTGTGACAAAAAGTTCAATCTTTCATGGACTCAATATGCCCCTCAGCGAATACCTTGGGGCGTCTTCTTTCCGAAATGGGGTCACATGTGGGGTATTTATACTGCCCTGGCATTTTAGGGGCCCTAAAGCGTGAGAAGAAGTCTGGAATATAAATGTCTAAAAAATGTTATGCATTTGGATTCCGTGAGGGGTACGGCGAGCTCATGGGAGATTTTATTTTTTGACACAAGTTAGTGGAATCTGAGACTTTGTAAGAAAAAAAAAAAAAATTAATTTCCGCTAACTTGTGCCAAAAAAATGTCTGAATGGAGCCTTAGAGGGGGGTGATCAATGACAGGGGGGTGATCAGGGAGTCTATATGGGGTGATCAGGGGTTAATAAGGGGTTAATAAGTGACGGGGGGGATGTAGTGTAGTGTGGTGCTTGGTGCTACTTTACAGAGCTGCCTGTGTCCTCTGGTGGTCGATCCAAGTAAAAGGGACCACCAGAGGACCAGGTAGCAGGTATATCAGACGCTGTTATCAAAACTGGCAGGCTGGAGATCCTGTGAACGCGCGTCCAGGAGGAATTACAGGGCCGCTGCAAAGACACATCCCTGTGTGCGGCGGTCCTGTAGTGGTTAACTAAGGCCCCAGTTCCGTCTGAAGAAGAACAGCCCCTTGGCATGATGCTGCCACCACCAGGCTTCACTGTGGGGATGGGGTTCTTCTGGGGATGTGCAGGGTTGTTTTTGCCCCAAACATATCTTTTGGAATTATGGCCAAAAAATCCCACCTTGGTTTCATCAGACCATAACACCTTTTCCCACAGGCCTCTGGGAGACTTCAGATGTGTTTTTGCACAATGTAGCCTGGTTTGGATGTTTTTCTTGGTAAGAAGAGGCTTTCGTCTTGCCCCTCTGCCCCATAGCCCAGACATATGAAGAATACGGGAGATTGTTGGCACATGGACCACACGGCCAGGACTTGCCAGATATTCCTGCAGCTCCTGTAATGTTGCTGTAGGCCTTTTTTCTTCTCGTCTTTTCATCAGTTTTGGAGGGACGTCCAGTTCTTGGTGATGTCACTGTTCGGCCATATTTCCTCCACTTGATGATGACGGTCTCCACTGTGTTCCATGGTAGATCTAATGCCTTGGAAATTCTTTTGTCCCCTTCTCCTGACTGATTCCTTCTAACAATGAGATCCCTCTGATGCTTTGGAAGCTTTCTGTGGACCATGGCTTCTGCTGTGGGATGGGACTCAGAGCTGTTTCACACGAGCGGATGCCGTGCGTGACATCCGCTGCGTGAATGACAGCCTAGACCCGCTCCGGACAGCAGAAGCACGGAGCAGTAACATGACTGATAATGCTCCGTGCCTCTCTGTGATCTCTTTACTACGAAATCACAGTCACAACTTTATCTGGGGTTAATCAGAGGCCCTTTACATGACGGCCGTGTCTGCTGACTGCTATGTAACAGGATTGTGAATGGGATTGCTTCATTCTGAACACAGCTACATCCCCAGCTATAAGAGGGTGTGCACACTTATGCAACCACATTGTTATTATTATTTTTCTTCCCTCCACCTAAAAGATTTCAGTTTGTTTTTCCATTGAGTTGTACAGTTTATAGGTCCCATTAAAGGAGGAAAAGTTATGAAATGTTTTATCTTTGTCTCATTTTTTTACATCACAGAAACCTGACATTTTAACAGGGGCGTGTAGACTTTTTCTATCCACTGTACATGGGGGGAACTTACCAGCGTATAGTTTAACTCCACATTGAACTCCTCTTTACATCTGTGAATCAGGTTCTTCTGGAAGGTCTGGTACTCTGGGTTCTGTGGCTCATGATACGAGATCACCAGGACAGTCTAATGGAAAGAAGGAACGCGGGTCAAAAACATGGAGATAATAGGGGACGAGCATGGGGATGACACTTTCATTACAGGGGAGGAGCATGGTGGGGACCCCTGATATTACAGAGGAGGAGCATGGTGGGGACCCCTGATATTACAGAGGAGGAGCATGGTGGGGACCCCTGATATTACAGAGGAGGAGCACGGTGGGGAGCACTGTTATTACAGAGGAGGGGCATGGTGGGGAGCCCTGTTATTACAGAGGAGGAGCATGGTGGGATGCCCCGTTATTACAGAGGAGGAGCATGGTGGGGACCCCTGATATTACAGAGGAGGAGCACGGTGGGGACCCCTGATATTACAGAGGAGGAGCACGGTGGGGAGCACTGTTATTACAGAGGAGGGGCATGGTGGGGAGCCCTGTTATTACAGAGGAGGAGCATGGTGGGATGCCCCGTTATTACAGAGGAGGAGCACGGTGGGCTGTCCTGTTATTACAGAGGAGGAGCAAGGTGGGGAGCACTGATATTACAGAGGAGGAGCACGGTGGGCTGTCCTGTTATTACAGAGGAGGAGCATGGTGGGGAGCCCCGTTATTACAGAGGAGGAGCATGGTGGGCTGTCCTGTTATTACAGAGGAGGAGCATGGTGGGCTGTCCTGTTATTACAGAGGAGGAGCATGGTGGGCTGCCCTGTTATTACAGAGGAGGAGCATGGTGGGCTGCCCTGTTATTACAGAGGAGGAGCATGGTGGGCTGCCCTGTTATTACAGAGGAGGAGCATGGTGGGGACCCCTGTTATTACAGATGAGGAGCATGGTGGGCTGTCCTGTTATTACAGAGGAGGAGCATGGTGGGCTGCCCCGTTATTACAGAGGAGAAGCATGGTGGGCTGTCCTGTTATTACAGAGGAGGAGCATGGTGGGGAGCACTGATATTACAGAGGAGGAGCACGGTGGGGAGCACTGTTATTACAGAGGAGGGGCATGGTGGGCTGCCCTGTTATTACAAAGGAGGAGCACGGTGGGGAGCACTGATATTACAGAGGAGGAGCACGGTGGGCTGTCCTGTTATTACAGAGGAGGAGCATGGTGGGGAGCCCCGTTATTACAGAGGAGGAGCATGGTGGGCTGTCCTGTTATTACAGAGGAGGAGCATGGTGGGCTGTCCTGTTATTACAGAGGAGGAGCATGGTGGGGACCCCTGATATTACAGAGGAGGAGCATGGTGGGCTGCCCTGTTATTACAGAGGAGGAGCATGGTGGGCTGCCCTGTTATTACAAAGGAGGAGCACGGTGGGGAGCACTGATATTACAGAGGAGGAGCACGGTGGGCTGTCCTGTTATTACAGAGGAGGAGCATGGTGGGGAGCCCCGTTATTACAGAGGAGGAGCATGGTGGGCTGTCCTGTTATTACAGAGGAGGAGCATGGTGGGCTGTCCTGTTATTACAGAGGAGGAGCATGGTGGGCTGCCCTGTTATTACAGAGGAGGAGCATGGTGGGGACCCCTGTTATTACAGAGGAGGAGCATGGTGGGCTGCCCTGTTATTACAGATGAGGAGCATGGTGGGGAGCCCTGTTATTACAGAGGATGAGCATGGTGAGCTGCCCTGTTATTACAGAGGAGGAGCATGGTGGGCTGCCCCGTTATTACAGAGGAGAAGCATGGTGGGCTGTCCTGTTATTACAGAGGAGGAGCATGGTGGGGAGCACTGATATTACAGAGGAGGAGCACGGTGGGGAGCACTGTTATTACAGAGGAGGGGCATGGTGGGCTGCCCTGTTATTACAGAGGAGGAGCATGGTGGGCTGCCCTGTTATTACAAAGGAGGAGCATGGTGGGCTGCCCTGATATTACAGAGGAGCATGGTGGGGAGCCCTGTTATTACAGAGGAGGAGCATGGTGGGCTGCTTTTTTGTTACAGATCATGTTTGATCACGTGTCATTATATCAGTGATGTCATCAGCAGGGGGCGGGGCTGTGACAACCTCTCAAACAGGATATACAGGCAGGTTGTCAGCAGTAATAGATGTTCCTGTAGTATAAGGTGTGTGATCTCATGTCTGATCACATGTCATTATATCAGTGATGTCATCAGCAGGGGGCGGGGCTGTGACAACCTCTCAGACAGGATATACAGGCAGGTGGTCAGCAGTAATAGATGTTCCTGTAGTATAAGGTGTGTGATCTCATGTCTGATCACATGTCATTATATCAGTGATGTCATCAGCGGGGGGCGGGGCTGTGACTACCTCTCAGACAGGATATACAGGCAGGTTGTCAGCAGTAATAGATGTTCCTGTAGTATAAGGTGTGTGGATCTTACGTCTGATCACATGTCATTATATCGGTGATGTCATCAGCAGGGGGCGGGGCTGTGACAACCTCTCAGACAGGATATACAGGCAGGTTGTCAGCAGTAATAGATGTTCCTGTAGTATAAGGTGTGTGATCTCATGTCTGATCACATGTCATTATATCAGTGATGTCATCAGCAGGGGGCGGGGCTGTGACAACCTCTCAGACAGGATATACAGGCAGGTTGTCAGCAGTAATGGATGTTCCTGTAGTATAAGGGGTGTGATCTCATGTCTGATCACATGTCATTATATCAGTGATGTCATCAGCAGGGGGCGGGGCTGTGACTACCTCTCAGACAGGATATACAGGCAGGTTGTCAGCAGTAATGGATGTTCCTGTAGTATAAGGGGTGTGATCTCATGTCTGATCACATGTCATTATATCAGTGATGTCATCAGCAGGGGGCGGGGCTGTGACTACCTCTCAGACAGGATATACAGGCAGGTTGTCAGCAGTAATGGATGTTCCTGTAGTATAAGGTGTGGATCTCATGTCATTATATCAGTGATGTCATCAGCAGGGGGCGGGGCTGTGACAACCTCTCAGACAGGATATACAGGCAGGTTGTCAGCAGTAATAGATGTTCCTGTAGTATAAGGTGTGGATCTCATGTCTGATCACATGTCATTATATCAGTGATGTCATCAGCAGGGGGCGGGGCTGTGACTACCTCTCAGACAGGATATACAGGCAGGTTGTCAGCAGTAATAGATGTTCCTGTAGTATAAGGTGTGGATCTCATGTCAGTATATCAGTGATGTCATCAGCAGGGGGCGGGGCTGTGACAACCTCTCAGACAGGATATACAGGCAGGTTGTCAGCAGTAATAGATGTTCCTGTAGTATAAGGTGTGGATCTCATGTCTGATCACATGTCATTATATCAGTGATGTCATCAGCAGGGGGCGGGGCTGTGACTACCTCTCAGACAGGATATACAGGCAGGTTGTCAGCAGTAATAGATGTTCCTGTGGTATAAGGTGTGGATCTCATGTCTGATCACATGTCATTATATCAGTGATGTCATCAGCAGGGGGCGGGGCTGTGACTACCTCTCAGACAGGATATACAGGCAGGTTGTCAGCAGTAATAGATGTTCCTGTAGTATAAGGTGTGGATCTCATGTCTGATCACATGTCATTATATCAGTGATGTCATCAGCAGGGGGCGGGGCTATGACTACCTCTCAGACAGGATATACAGGCAGGTTGTCAGCAGTAATAGATGTTCCTGTAGTGTAAGGTGTGGATCTCATGTCTGATCACATGTCATTATATCAGTGATGTCATCAGCAGGGGGCGGGGCTATGACTACCTCTCAGACAGGATATACAGGCAGGTTGTCAGCAGTAATGGATGTTCCTGTAGTATAAGGTGTGGATCTCATGTCATTATATCAGTGATGTCATCAGCAGGGGGCGGGTGTTAGTCTCATTATTAGAGGATGATAATGGGGGGCGGATGCAGTAGTGATGTGTGGATCCTGGGAGTGGCAGCTGAAGGACCCTGACCAGTAGCAGAGGCAGGATTCATGGTCTCTGCTATGTAAGGAAGGCAGTCATTTTGTGCTGGAAAACATCTGATAAAATCCCATAATTAGCAGAAGCCGGGGCGCCGCTCCCCCACACAGGCGGACGGCACCGCACACTCGCAGTCATAAAGGGGAGGTGCATCTGATTCCTGCCATTCTCAATCCATCTCTTTGTAAGAGAAAGGGACCATCCAGTCAACACCTGGGCGCAGCTGCCGTGCTGATCTGGGTGACCCCCATGATAAAAATGGCCACAGTCACCCGCTGTCCTCTCTCATAATGCAAGGAATCGTGACAGATTGAAGACTGGAAAGGCAACCATATTGCTGTCCCTCAGCTGCAGCGGGAGCATTTCTTACTATAAGCTGTCACCAGATCAATCTGGGGTGCACTTACTTTGTGACAGGAGTCTGTGTCCTCCTTACCTTGAAAGCCTCCTTCAGCTCCTCCTCATGGGTCTGGTTGCTTTGCCAGGGCTTGTAGGCATTTCTGCTCCCATCAGAACGTAAACTGTCACCAAACACATCCACATAGAAGAAGACGTAGTCACCACTGGTCAACTTCTCCTTGTGAGCCTGCAGCATGATCATATGGAACATCTCCAGGGGGCCGCAGATATAAATCACTGCAGGAAGCGGAAAAACAGAAGTCATGAGGGAGACCCTCCACCCCACATGATAATAACTCCTTAAAACATTAGTGAAGATAGAGACCCTCCTTCCTACATGGCAATGACCACCATTAAACATTAGTCATGATGAAGACCTTTCACCCCCCACAGTGATGACATCACAAAACAGGTCACGATGAAGATCCTCCATCCCATACAGTAATGACCACAATAGAACATACGTCATAATGGAGACCCTATATCCTGCATGGTGGTGATCACCATAAACCATACATCATGATGAAGACCCTCCACCCCTCGCAGTGATAACCCCTAGAAAACATGTCATGATGAAGACACGCAATCGCCACATAGTGATGACTCCTACAAAACATAAGTCATGATGAGACCCACCACCCCACATGGTGATGACCTACATAAAACCTAAGTCATGATGAGACCCTCCACCCCCTACAGTGATGACCCCACAAAACACAAGTCATGGTGAAGACTCTCCATCCCATACACTGTAGACCCTCACAAAACATACAGTGGTGCATGAAAGCATGTGAACCCTTCAGAATGTTTTATATTGCTACAGAAATTTGATCTAAAATAAAATCAGAATCTCACACAAGTCTTAAAACTAGATAAAGAACCAAATCAAAGAAATGAGTCACAAATATTAGACCTGGAGGAAAAAGCTCCAATATCACATGTGTGTGGTAAAAGTATGGGAACATTGAAGACCCCTTCACATTATCTGCTAATCCAAAATCGGTGGGGTGAGCGGGCAACCTGTTATGTAAGGAACAGGGATCTATGAAAGTCTGATCTTCATGTTTGTGACTGTGCATCATAGCAGGAACAAAGGAGATCTCTGAGGACCTCAGAAGAAAAGTTTTTTATTCTCATCAGGGTGGAAAAGTGTCACAAAACCATCTGTAAAGAGTTTAGACTTCACCAATCCAAAGTCAGACAGATTGTTGGTCATACACTCCTGCAGAGGGTAATAATGGTCTTGAATTTCCTCAATTTTTACACAAAGTTAACACCAAGAGCATGGCATGTAATAGTCCACAGGGTCACAAAGAGCCCAAGATAACCTCTAAGCAACTAAAGGTCTTTCTCATCATCCATCATGAAGACAATGGTGTCCATAATGGAACTGCAAGGAAAAAGCAACTGCTCTCCAAAAGAACATTGCTGCTCATCTGCAGTTTTTAAAGATCACCTGAACAATCCAGAAGGCTATTTGGGCAATGTTCTGTGGATGGACGAGACCAAAATATACCTTTCTGGTATAAAAGACAAGCGATATGTCTGAAGAAAGGAAAACCCCAAATCCAGCAAAAAAAAAAAAAAACGCATACTCCCATCTGTGACACACAATGGGGTAAGATCATGGTTTGGGCCTATTCTACTGCATTTGAGCCTGGACGGCTTACCATCATTGACTGAGTAATGAATTCTAAATTATACCAGGAAATTCTAAAGGAAAATGTCAAGATATCGGTCCTTGAGCTGAATCTAAAAAGAACATGGGTCATGCAGCAAGACAACAACCCTGGACACACAAGTCATTCTACCAAAGAATGGTTAAAAAGGATGAAAGGGAAAGTTCTGGAATGGCCAAGTCACAGTCCAGACTTTAATCCAATAGTAATGTTGTGGAAGTTCATGGGAGGAAACCATCAACATAGCAGAGCTAAAACTTCTCCAAGCTGATGTGCAGGACTAAATCAACAACTACCAGAAACAAGGAGGCCACACCAAACATGTGATATTGGAACATGTTCCTTCATGTCTAAAATTCGTGACTCATTGGGTTGATTTGGTACTTTATCAACTTTTAGGATGAATATTTGATGCAGTTTCAAGTTAAATCTATGCAGAAAAATATAAAATTCGGAAGGGTTCACAAACCATTAATCACAACTGTAAGACTGCGGAGTGGAGGCCCATTCATCTCCACCTCCTCACTGATTCATATCGGACTGTGCAGGTGAGGCCATTCATCTCACCCTCCTCGCTGATTCATATAGGACTGTGCAGGTGAGGCCCATTCATCTCCACCTCCTCACTGATTCATATCGGACTGTGCAGGTGAGGTCCATTCATCTCACCCTCCTCGCTGATTCATATAGGACTGTGCAGGTGAGGCCCATTCATCTCCACCTCCTCACTGATTCATATCAGACTGTGCAGCTGAGGTCCATTCAACTCCACCTCCTCGCTGATTCATATCGGACTGTGCAGGTGAGGTCCATTCATCTCCACCTCCTCACTGATTCATATCAGACTGTGCAGCTGAGGTCCATTCAACTCCACCTCCTCGCTGATTCATATCGGACTGTGCAGGTGAGGTCCATTCAACTCTCCCTTCTCGCTAATTCATATAGGACTGTGCAGGTTAGGTCCATTCATCTCCACCTCCTTGCTCATTCATATAGGACTGTGCAGGTGAGGTCCATTCATCTCCACCTCCTCGCTGATTCATATAGGACTGTGCAGATGAGGTCCATTCATCTCCACCTCCTCGCTGATTCATATAGGACTGTGCAGATGAGGTCCATTCATCTCACCCTCCTCGCTAATTCATATAGCACTGTGCAGGTGAGGTCCATTCATCTCCACCTCCTCGCTAATTCATAGCGCACTGTGCAGGTCAGGTCCATTCATCTCCATCTCCTCGCTGTATCATATAGGAATGTGCAGGTGAGGTTCATTCATCTCACCCTCCTCGCTAATTCATATAGGACTGTGCAGGTGAGGTCCATTCATCTCACCCTCCTCGCTAATTCATATAGGACTGTGCAGGTGAGGTCCATTCATCTCCACCTCCTCGCTAATTCATATAGCACCGTGCAGGTGAGGTCCATTCATCTCCACCTCCTCGCTCATTCATATCGGACTGTGCAGGTGAGGTCCATTAAACTCCCCCTTCTGGCTAATTCATATAGGACTGTGCAGGTGAGGTCATTAATCTCACCCTCCTCGCTAATTCATATAGGACTGTGCAGATGAGGTCCATTCATCTCCACCTCCTCGTTAATTCATATAGCACCGTGCAGGTGAGGTCCATTCATCTCCACCTCCTCGCTCATTCATATCGGACTGTGCAGGTGAGGTCCATTAAACTCCCCCTTCTGGCTAATTCATATAGGACTGTGCAGGTGAGGTTCATTCATCTCACCCTCCTCACTAATTCATATAGGACTGTGCAGATGAGGTCCATTCATCTCCACCTCCTCGTTAATTCATATAGGACTGTGCAGGTAAGGTCCAGTCAACTCCACCTCCTCGCTGATTCATATAGGACTGTGCAGATGAGGTCCATTCATCTCCACCTCCTCGCTGATTCATATAGGACTGTGCAGGTGAGGTCC
Source organism: Bufo gargarizans (assembly GCF_014858855.1). NCBI lineage: Eukaryota > Metazoa > Chordata > Amphibia > Anura > Bufonidae > Bufo > Bufo gargarizans. Next base: position 107,290 of record NW_025334671.1, read on the forward strand.
ATTCATCTCCACCTCCTCACTGATTCATATCAGACTGTGCAGCTGAGGTCCATTCAACTCCACCTCCTCGCTGATTCATATCGGACTGTGCAGGTGAGGTCCATTCATCTCCACCTCCTCGCTAATTCATATAGGACTGTGCAGGTGAGGTCCATTCATTTCCACCTCCTCGGTAATTCATATAGGACTGTGCAGGTGAGGTCCATTCATCTCACCCTTCTCGCTGATTCATATAGCACTGTGCAGGTGAGGTACATTCATCTCCCCCTCCTCACTGATACATATAGGACTGTGCAGTGGAGGACCATTCATCTCCACCTCCTCGCTAATTCATGCAGGATTCTGCAGTGGAGGACCATTCATCTCCCCCTCCTCGCTGATTTATATAGGACTGTGTAGTGGAGGACCATTCATCTCCACCTCCTCACTGATTCATATAGGACTGTTCAGTGGAGGACCATTCATCTCCCCCTTCTCGCTGATACAGATGATACATATAGGACTGCGCAGGTGAGGACCATTCATCTCCCCCTCCTCGCTGATTCATATAGGACTGTTCAGTGGAGGACCATTCATCTCCCCCTCCTTGCTGATACATATGATACATATAGGACTGTTTAGTGGAGGACCATTCACCTCCCCCTCCTCACTGATACATATGGGACTGTTTAGTGGAGGACCATTCATCTCCCCCTCCTCACTGACACATATGATACATATGGGACTGCGCAGTAGAGGACCATTCACCTCCCCCTCCTCGCTGATTCATTAAGTACTGTGTAGTGGAGGACCATTTACCTCCCCCTCCTCGCTGATACATGAGCTGTCTCTCCTTAGAGCGCAGTTCTCCTATATCACTTCTCTACCTCACACTGGTTGGGACGATCTCATACTGGTCAGGTGATCTCTCCATAGAGCGCAGTTCTCCTATATCACTTCTCTACCTCACACTGGTTGGAACGATCTCATACTGGTCAGGTGATCTCTCCTTAGAGCGCAGTTCTCCTATATCACTTCTCTACCTCACACTGGTTGGGACGATCTCATACTGGTCAGGTGATCTCTCCTTAGAGCGCAGTTCTCCTATATCACTTCTCTACCTCACACTGGTTGGAACGATCTCATACTGGTCAGGTGATCTCTCCTTAGAGCGCAGTTCTCCTATATCACTTCTCTACCTCACACTGGTTGGGACGATCTCATACTGGTCAGGTGATCTCTCCATAGAGCACAGTTCCCCTTTATCACTTCTCTACCTCACACTGGTTGGGACGATCTCATACTGGTCAGGTGATCTCTCCATAGAGCACAGTTCTCGTATATCACTTCTCTACCTCACACTGGTTGGGACGATCTCATACTGGTCAGGTGATCTCTCAATAGAGCACAGTTCTCGTATATCACTTCTCTACCTCACACTGGTTGGGACGATCTCATACTGGTCAGGTGATCTCTCCATAGAGCACAGTTCTCCTATATCACTTCTCTACCTCACACTGGTTGGGACGATCTCATACTGGTCAGGTGATCTCTCCATAGAGCGCAGTTCTCCTATATCCCTTCTCTACCTCACACTGGTTGGGACGATCTCATACTGGTCAGGTGATCTCTCCATAGAGCACAGTTTTCGTATATTGCTTCTCTACCTCACACTGGTTGGGACGATCTCATACTGGTCAGGTGATCTCTCCATAGAGCACAGTTCTCGTATATCACTTCTCTACCTCACACTGGTTGGGACGATCTCATACTGGTCAGGTGATCTCTCCATAGAGCACAGTTCTCGTATATCACTTCTCTACCTCACACTGGTTGGGACGATCTCATACTGGTCAGGTGATCTCTCAATAGAGTACAGTTCTCGTATATCACTTCTCTACCTCACACTGGTTGGGACGATCTCATACTGGTCAGGTGATCTCTCCATAGAGCGCAGTTCTCGTATATTGCTTCTCTACCTCACACTGGTTGGGACGATCTCATACTGGTCAGGTGATCTCTCCATAGAGTACAGTTCTCCTATATCACTTCTCTACCTCACACTGGTTGGGACGATCTCATACTGGTCAGGTGATCTCTCCATAGAGCACAGTTCTCGTATATTACTTCTCTACCTCACACTGGTTGGGACGATCTCATACTGGTCAGGTGATCTCTCCATAGAGTGCAGTTCTCCTATATCACTTCTCTACATCACCCTGGTTGGGACGATCTCATACTGGTCAGGTGATCTCTCCATAGAGCACAGTTTCGTATATTGCTTCTCTACCCTCACACTGGTTGGGACGATCTCATACTGGTCAGGTGATCTCTCCATAGAGCACAGTTCTCGTATATCACTTCTCTACCTCACACTGGTTAGGACGATCTCATACTGGTCAGGTGATCTCTCCATAGAGCACAGTTCTCGTATATCACTTCTCTACCTCACACTGATTGGGACGATCTCATACTGGTCAGGTGATCTCTCCATAGAGTGCAGTTCTCCTATATCACTTCTCTACATCACACTGGTTGGGACGATCTCATACTGGTCAGGTGATCTCTCCATAGAGCACAGTTCTCGTATATTACTTCTCTGCCTCACACTGGCCGGGACTGGCTTGGGATTTCTGCAGACTTTTGGATACTAGATGCGCAGTGACCCTGGGAATTAGTCGGGTCTGCATCTCTCCCGGTCAAGCCATTAAGGATATTGTGCCTCCTGCGGAGCATCTGCTGCATGGTGTCCCGTATGGTCCTACCTCTCCGTGCACTTTCCTCTACGCTGCTGGCTGTCTGCAGTGCAGGTCATCAGAAATGAGCCAGGCTCCGCTAACAGGTCGCACCCCCCTCCGCCTGCTTCATTGGTGGCAGCAGCCGGGCCCCAGCACACAAGGAAGGGAGAACCTGGCAATAGTGAAGCTTAGTATGGGAGTGTAGGGATCAAGGGTGAGCAAATCTCTTGAATGTAGAAATTTTGTATTGTGTCCAAATTGATTGATTTGTTCCAAATTGAAGTTGCTCCAATTGCCTTGATAGTTGCTCTATTACCAACTCTAACCTATTACATAGTAACATAGTAACATAGTAACATAGTACATAAGGCCGAAAAAAGACCGGCACACGTCTTCTGCTTCTTCATATTCCAAAGCTTCCAAAGATTGTGCCTTATCAGAGGCAGATGGTGTGTAACCACACGCGGTGTTACTGGGAAAAGACAGCGAATTGTTGGGACCAAGCGTCCAAACACTGTGCCCTGACAGGGTCAGAATACTGCCCAAATGACACGCACAAGTGCTGGTTGTCAGAAGGAATAGTGACTTGTTCTGAACAAGCCTAGAAAGATTCTCCCTTTTATATGGAGGCAGCAACAGCAGCAGTGGAGTGTGGATGTGGAAAGTGGGAGTAGTAGTGTCCTACTACGTAAAGGTGGGCACTACTAAGGGTCATGTTGCCCCCACCTTCTGTGGGAGATTGGTATTTTGTATTGCATTATAATGTACAGGGAGTGCAGAATTATTAGGCAAATGAGTATTTTGACCACATCATCCTCTTTGTGCATGTTGTCTTACTCCAAGCTGTATAGGCTCGAAAGCCTACTACCAATTAAGCATTTTAGGTGATGTGCATCTTTGTAATGAGAAGGGGTGTGGTCTAATGACATCAACACCCTATATCAGGTGTGCATAATTATTAGGCAACTACCTTTCCTTTGGCAAAATGGGTCAAAAGAAGGACTTGACCGGCTCAGAAAAGTCACAAATAGTGAGATATCTTGCAGAGGGATGCAGCACTCTTAAAATTGCAAAGCTTCTGAAGCGTGATCATCGAGCAATCAAGCGTTTCATCCAAAATAGTCACAGGGTCGCAAGAAGCGTGTGGAAAAACCAAGGCGCAAAATAACTGCCCATGAACTGAGAAAAGTCAAGCGTGCAGCTGCCAAGATGCCACTTGCCACCAGTTTGGCCATATTTCAGAGCTGCAACATCACTGGAGTGCCCAAAAGCACAAGGTGTGCAATACTCAGAGACATGGCCAAGGTAAGAAAGGCTGAAAGACGACCACCACTGAACAAGACACACAAGCTGAAACGTCAAGACTGGGCCAAGAAATATCTCAAGACTGATTTTTCTAAGGTTTTATGGACTGATGAAATGAGAGTGAGTCTTGATGGGCCAGATGGCTGGGCCCGTGGCTGGATTGGTAAAGGGCAGAGAGCTCCAGTCCGACTCAGACGCCAGCGAGGTGGAGGTGGAGTACTGGTTTGGGCTGGTATCATCAAAGATGAGCTTGTGGGGCCTTTTTGGGTTGAGGATGGAGTCAAGCTCAACTCCCAGTCCTACTGCCAGTTTCTGGAAGACACCTTCTTCAAGCAGTGGTACAGGAAGAAGTCTGCATCCTTCCAGAAAAACATGATTTTCATGCAGGACAATGCTCCATCACACGCGTCCAAGTACTCCACAGCGTGGCTGGCAAGAGAGGGTATAAAAGAAGAAAATCTAATGACATGGCCTCCTTGTCACCTGATCTGAACCCCATTGAGAACCTGTGGTCCATCATCAAATGTGAGATTTACAAGGCAGGGAAAACAGTCCACCTCTCTGAACAGTGTCTGGGAGGCTGTGGTTGCTGCTGCACGCAATGGTGATGGTGAACAGATCAAAACACTGACAGAATCCATGGATGGCGGCTTCTGAGTGTCCTTGCAAAGAAAGGTGGCTATATTGTCACTGATTTGTTTTTGTTTTGTTTTTGAATGTCAGAATGTATATTTGTGAATGTTGGGATGTTATATTGGTTTCACTGGTAAAAATAAATAATTGAAATGGGTAAATATTTGATTTTTGTTAAGTTGCCTAATAATTATGCACAGTAATAGTCACCTGCACACACAGATATCCCCCTAAAATAGCTAAAACTAAAAACAAACTAAAAACTACTTCCAAAAATATTCAGCTTTGATATTAATGAGTTTTTTGGGTTCATTGAGAACATGGTTGTTGTTCAATAATAAAATTAATCCTCAAAAATACAACTTGCCTAATAATTCTGCACTCCCTGTATATTGTCATGTTATCTCCTGCGTAGCAGGCCTGTTAGGGTGTAGTTCCTCCTCCTAGGCAGTAGAGGGAGCTAGGGAACCCCTAGTATACATAGTTAGGCCCAAACAGGAAAGGGTTAGTCCAGTCTAGTCCGGGAGGCTAAGTAGTGCAGTCTAGCCTGCCTGTGAAGATCAGAAGTTAGTCCAGGAGAAGAAGTTGCCTCCTGAAGATATCTAGCATTTTGCAGAAGTACAGAGCAGAGCCAGTGTTATCCAGCCAAGTAGAAAGCTGAAGGGCAGAAGGATATTTACAGCAAGAGGATTTATACCAGAGGAAGGTTTCCCTACCCAAGGATAAAGCCAGTTATTAGGCATACGGGCCTTGGAGAAAGCCAGACAGGATCTGAAGAAAGTACAGCCTGATCTGTGAGTGTTATTCCCTCTGAGTATCTTGCAAAGACTTTGCCTGCCGTTTATGTGAAGCCTGCCTGTTACCAAGACCCTGCATATGGAACTAACTGAAGCCTGTACATAGTGGAACTGTTCAGTAAAAAGGAGTTCTGGTTCACTGCAACTGTGTGTACCTCAATTATTCCTTCAATAAATCGGTGTGCCACTGTTACCGGCACTGGCGTCGCAAACTATAAGGGATCTCGCCACCGGCACACTAAACCTACAACACCCAGGGCACCTCACCTACCACCAGGCCTGTCCCTATACCAGAGAGTACCCCAGAGGATCTATGTGCCAGCCTCTCCATTGCTGCTCTACGCCTTCCCAGGGTATAT